>NW_011353700.1:64486-87820 GCF_000735185.1 Notothenia coriiceps | reverse complement strand
ATATACCGACATCTGGACAATTATTATTCTATGGAGTATGTTTCCAGATCTATGGAATAATGAAGAGGTATGGACGCCAGTTGATATATCTTTTTCCTGATAATGCTGGAGAAGAACTTGTTAGAGCTTCACACGGTTGCAGACTAAACATCATAACAAAGCAGCGAAACACAAGAGAAGGGAGTTGAAGTCACACACAACTATTGACTCTGAGAGCGAGGCATAACCGCTTCGTTTAATAGTTTCTAGCAGAGACGACTCGGAAGCTGTTCTACTCCTAAATACTTACTAGCAAAAACTGGCTACGGTGTTCTGCATGCGTTAGCTACGTAGCGCTCAAGGGTTGACATCGTTACACGTAGACAGTTGCCACGTGACAGTAGACTTACAAATACGGATACATAGATCCGTCCTAGATGCGGACTTGCATACACACAGTATCACTCCGCAGCCGCACCCCATCAGTAACGTCCTGATGGTATATGTGCGCGGCACTATATACTACAGACCAGGGATGTGCATCTCCATCACTGAGGCCGATGCGATGCGCATCTCGATACGTTGCCACGATACGATACATTAACGATACATTTGAAACACCAGGCAATGCGATACGATACGATTCACCCCTGTTGCGATACAGTTCGATACGATTTGATTCAACATTATGCGATTCGGGGCGATACGATGCGATTCAACACGATGCAAAAATAATGATACTTCAAAATGGTACGACAGAGGATTTTTGTTTTATTCCTTATATGCAGCAAATCATACATTAACAAAAAAGTGCTTTACATATTTGGTACTGCACATCCCATCGTGCCGTTTATTTTTTTACCTTTAAAAGCTCTCCAGAGTACAGTACAATTGTATAACACCTCACAGTTAAACAATGTAAGGATGCATTGCTCATGATTAACAATGTGCAAATAACAGCTACCATAGAGCAATGCCCATACAGCTGCCAGCCTGATGTGCTTAACACTCATTCATAGGCTAACTCACCAGTGAGCAGAAAGCAGTGGTTTCTATCTGAACAATAAAGAAAACAAATAACCTTTCACAAACAGGTATTTCATAACTGCTTACAGTAAGGAAGACATTTAAATTATTATTGGCCGTCACAGGCTGCTGTAAGCTAAACACCTCTCTCTCTGACAGAACACCTCACTGAGTGATTTAACTCATATGTCTAACTTTCAGGTTTCTCTTTTCAGCCGCAGACTCCACGTCGCCTCTTTATGTGCGTCGCTAAGTTCCTCGAACTACTTGTGTACTTTAAAGCGGCTCGGCATCGTTAACAATTTGCGAGTGATTTTTCAAGTTGACCGTCTGTAGTAATAGTGCCGCGCACATATACCATCAGGACGTTACTGATGGGGTGCGGCTGCGGAGTGATAATGTGTGTATGCAAGTCCGCATCTAGGACGGATCTATGTATCATGGCTGTAGACCTGTTAAGTAATAAAGATACCTCATACAAAGGTCTACGGATACCTTATTACTCTCCATGACCTGCGGTCAACTATATAGCATAAATGACTATTACACCGTCTTTCTTGAACAATCCGAAGTGTTGCCAAACGTTTGATTTGTAGGTATTTTTCGGTGCGCTGTGTTTCTCTTTCTCCTCAACTTCCGTGTGTGTTGATAACTGAGACTCTCGTTCTCCGTAGTGGCGAAGCAAATATCAAAGATCGTCTCTGCTGAGCGTTGACAAGATGAGGGGATTTTATATGAATGAATCGTTTTTTTACCGATGCAAAGACGCTACGCAATCGATGCATCGCGAGTTCAACCCGGTTCAACCCAGACTGTAGCCGATGTGCACTCTTTCAACCGGTGCACTCGCATCTTGAACGTTTATGCCGGTGCACCGATGCGAATCGGTGAATCTTAACATCTCTATTATATGGGCATCTGTCCTTTTTAAGAGTGTTAATGAAGATGATTATTGTACAACTGAGAATATTCTCCTCTTTGCAGTGATATTGCTGGGATGCTGCTTAAATCCACTGGAGAGTTCCTTGATGCCGGCCTACAAAAGAGTGGCAATGAATTCTGGGAATGTGCAGATGACAGCACCGCCTCAGATGAGATTAGGTAAGAGGGATCATTTGTCTTTTTCAAATTCTGCTTTAGTCAGTGTTCATATCTTTACTGTCCCAGTGGAGACAACAACTTTGACAATCTTTAAACATTCTGATTCTTCAAGGCGGTCAGTAATCGAGACCAGTCGGTCCCTCAAAGAGCTGTTCCACGAGGCCAGGGAGCGGGCGTCCAAGGCTCTGGGCTTTGCCAAAATGCTTCGCAAGGTGAGAGACAGCAGCAAAGAATTGTATCTCCCCTGAAATAGAAAGCCATAACAGTGCTGAACTGGCAGTTTATCTGTGACCCTGTTTTCTCTGCTCACCAAAGAACTGGGACTTTATGTTCTGACACACACTTTGTTTGATGCCCTATGTGCAGGATTTAGAAGTTGCTGCAGTTTTCAGTATCACTAACGGGGTGACCTGTCTCCTGGATGCACTGAAGAAGGGAAACTATGTCAAGGTGCCTTTGTGTTTGAATTAATTTAACACATTTTTCAATCAAACCTCTCTGTCCTCAGGTCATTTATGAACCTGTATAACCTTCTTTTTATATATCCAGGTTCAGGTTCCAGGCTTGGAGGAGCTGCAGGTTTTTGTCCCCTGTGGCTTGATGGACCAGAGGCCTCTCATCCTGCAGCTTCTCAACGCCGCGGCTGGCAAAGACTGCTCCACAGAGCCCGATGAAATTGCAGAGGATGAGGCCTACCTGCTCATGAGTAAACACGGAGCCGGGGACTCGAATACCGACTCAGACTGGGCTCAGTGGGACCGAGAGCTGCTCAAACTGGTCCCCCGGGTGGAAACTGTAGACACACTAAGAGCCATGAAGGTATGTGACATCTTCTTATGTTTAAATGTGCGTATGTGTGTTTTCCTTTTGTTTACAACTCTCCCATTGGTCAAATGTGATTTCAGGTGGATAGCATGCTCTTGATAGTGATGCAGTCAGCTCATCTGGTGGCCCAGCGAAAAGCCTTTCAGCAATCCATGGAGGAAGTGCTCACTCTTAGCCGAGAGCAAACATCGAGTCAGCCGCTCATCGCCAGTGCACTGGAGGAGCTCAAGGTACTTCATTAGCCGCACAATATGTGTAGTATTTTGTGTTGTTGTAAAAACAGCTGCATGTTGATGTCATACTTTTCACAACATACGCTGTCTTATTACCCTACATTTCACACCTGAAAATAGACACACCAGGCCGGAATTTAGAAGTTATTCTCAAAACGGAAATCACTCAACTCTCATATCTAGTTCATTCAGAGCCACGATACCACACATCCGTTCTCTCTTGTGTAATCAGTTTTGAATGCATCCACTCGTAGCTCTGACTTTAAGGTGGTCTACTGAAACGGTTCTATACAATAATAACAAACATCAATTTTTCTCTCTCTCATCAAAGAATGAGGCACTACAGCTTTGCATTAAGATCAGCACTTCCATCGACCGGGTGGAATACATGTTCACAACTGAGTTTGAGGCCGAGGTGGAGGAGTCGGAGTCAGCCACTCTGCATCAGTACTACAGGGAGGCCATGATACAGGGCTACAATTTTGCCTTTGAGGTGACTGTAATGCTTTGGATGCTACATATATAATGTGTTCCTTCTGCACAGATATGTCTTGTCCACTTCTCTCACTCACTAAGGTTGTTATTGTAGTAATGGGCAGTTATTCCTCCTATAACTTTGTTTGCTTTTTTGTTATTTACAGTACCACAAGGAGGTGGTGCGCCTGATGTCAGGGGAGTTCAGGCAGAGGATCGGGGAACGCTACATTACTTTCGCCCGCAAATGGATGACCTATGTCCTGACCAAATGTGAGAGTGGCAGGGGCACCAAGCCCAGGTAAGGCCTTACTTTCCATCAATTATGAATTTGAAGTAATTTACTTCTGTTTTTGCCCTCTGTTTGAATATGTTGCTCAGGTGATGCTTTTCGAAGCCCTATTATAAATAAGCTATCCTATCATTGAAAATAAGCTTGGATAATAGAAGTTAACATTGATTCCCATCAGCCTAATCAAACTGCAGACTAACATTGAGGAAAGCTTAAGATGTATTCTCAGTGTGATTCACTGAAGATAAGTGGGGTGTTTATAAAGACCTTATTTGCCTTGCTGTATCTTTTATTATATTAAATGCACATTTGTGTAAGCTCTCTTCTTCAAGAGCTTTGGCTTTGAGCTTTAACAAGTGGCCATGGCAACATTGTGCTCTGATAATAGAGGGAAGTTTTTTTCATGGAAAACAATTGCAACGGTAGTGTTTTGCACACATTAGATGTATTATTTTCTCTGGCTTGTTTTAGTTCATATCGAGCAGAAATACGCAAACAAAAATAGGCACACTTATTGTGAGCATAAGTCAGTTGTCATATTTGTTAAATATTCCAACATATGACCTAGTGTTCCCATAGAGGAGCACACAAGGAACTCGTTATAAGAACAAGATGAGGACACTGAAACCTCTTACCATAAATCAAACTATGTTCAAGCACAGTCAACTTTTATACTTCTCAATTTGTTATGAAATATTTGTGTATGATCTTCAAAGTGAATTTGGTTGGAAACAGTACAGTGTGAAGCTTTGGAACATGCTGATTGACTCTTATGTGTAACCTGCAGGTGGGCGACTCAGGGTTTTGATTTTCTTCAGGCTATCGAACCTGCCTTTATATCAGCATTGCCAGAGGATGACTTCCTGGTAATGATGCCTGTTTTCTTCCCTTTGTCATTCCCAAGAAAGAATCACCACGAGCTTGCTTTAAACATTTTTTTTTTAACCTGTCAATTGTGAATTCACATGTCTTTTTGCAGAATTTACAAGCTTTGATGAATGAATGTATTGGACATGTGATTGGAAAACCTCATAGCCCAGTCACCGGCCTGTACATTGGTAAGAGTCTCCTCTGTCATACAAACTATTAGTGACTCGCATATCTGGAGTTTAGGATTTATATCTGTTGATATTCTGTAGAAGGTTTACAACCAGGCTGTTACACAAAGCAGGAACACAACGGAAATGTAATACTAATTCAGTTTACATAGCAAAGAAGCTTTGTGTAATCTGAAATGTATGAAAACCCTCAATGATTAATGAGACTCATATAAGCAACTCAATGCTGCTGCTCTGTGGTCAAAGTAGAAAACTGTGGTTTCCCTAGGCAAGTGTGAAAATGATAACCGAGAAGCAGGTTTATATTGTAAAGAGATATTTGTTCACTAAACAAAGACAGACTAAAAACCAGGTCATCTGCAGAATGGAAATCCTACTGCCATTTAAAAACAAATTTAAATATAAGTAATATACAAAAGTAGTGTTTATTGAAAAATAATTTAGGTAGAACAGTTTTTTCAGAACTGAATGTCTTTCTGTGAACTGGATGGAGTGAAAAGCAACACCATACAGTGACTTTTAAACGTTAAGATCTCCACCTAACTACTCTTATGTATGCAGTTATAAACACACGAGTGCTTTCTACAGCAAAGTTAATGATATTTTTTTGTTCTGTGTTTCATTGTAGATATCGCCCAAACTTTGAACTAGGTTTCCTTTTGTTGGTGTAGTGACTAAATTAGGGATTTGGGGTTTGTCTTTTCAGCTCCCAGGAATAGTCCTCGTCCTGTAAAGGTCCCTCGCTGCCATAGTGACCCACCGAACCCCAATCTGTTTATCCCTAATGCTGAAGGTTTCAGGTAGGTGCCTGCAGTTACATGCTTATACAATAATCTGTCTGCTAACTGTGCTCTTTCCTGCATGGCTCATTGTGCTTCATCCCATTTGCTTTGTATGCATACTCATGTTTTTGCGCTGTAGTTGATGAGCTTGTGTTTGATGTGAGCTTCTGTGTGTTTTCTGTAAGTCAGTTGTGTTTTTTATTTTTTATTTGTGTACTTTCTGAGCGAGTGTGTGCGTATGTAGTCCAACCAGTCACACACAAACATGTCCCACATCCCACTCAAGCCACCTTTCCTCCCAAGGCAGAGATCCTCAGTTTGTTTTTTCACCACACAGCTCTCGAAGTCTCCCCTGCGACCTCCGGAACCAGCTGTTCCCCAACGGCCCCCGCCCCGTCCCTCAGGGCCCGGGGGAACAGAGCCAGACCAAAGCACCCAGCAGCAGCCCCGGTGACGTCAGGTAGCCTTGCCCCCCCCCCAAGTCACCTGCTAGAAACCGCTGTCCAAAAACAGCCAGACACAAAAACAAAAGCCTTCTGAAAATTGAAGAAGGAGATTGCTTCAAATTCAACAGTGTATTTCAAAATATAGCAATAATGAAACACTATGTGTATGATATTGATCCTAAAGAGAGATACATTTGAAATTGCGTTGATCTTTTGTAGTTTTAGTGTTAGTTTGAGTTTCAGCGAATAGTATATTTGGACAACAAACCATCCCCCTTTAGTTTTTTAATGCAGTATTTCCCTTTACGATCCCTGAAATGTTATTTTAGTTATTTTATGCACTGATGCTGCCTTTCCAGCATGGCCGTGCTAATCATTTAAATCACTAATAGACTTACTACAGCTTAAATGAAGTTCGAGAAGATGATATGCTATGATAATATCCATAATAAAAGGCACGGCATTGATTTTATAAAAGAAAATTCATCAGAAAATCCTCAGAATGGACATTATAAGCAGTATTTCCAAGTGCTAATGTAGCTTTTAAAAGCTCTGTTAAATGTCACAGAATCAGACAAATAGCATTACACAAGTGTTGTTATGAGTTAAATGAGGAGGATGCGATTGTTGTGCATGGTGTGAAAATGGGAAAAAAGAACGCAGTACTTCCAATTAAACGAGCGGGCTATGACACTCTGCTTTTTAGTGCTATTAACATCAGTCCTGCTTTGATGCTGGTGATTCGCTGCAATTATATTTCTGGCTTATTTCTGTGTGTGTATGAAAACAGAACATGCTCTCTAGAGATCTAACCTTTCAGGCTGTGCAATGACCGATGCATGCTGACTGCTAATGGGCTTCCAACAACATACTCGGCTTAATCTCTTGAAAGTTCAGAAGATTTGATCTGTATTTAGTTTCCCTGATACTGACTAACCTGCGTGGAATTATTTAATATTTCATTAGTGAGATTGTTTATACAATTTACAGTATTTATGTAATTTTCAGTCCAGGAATATTTTACTCAAAAGCATCTCAAGTGGAAGATGATCCCTCACCCTTTTCAAGTCAAAGTGGCTCATATCATTAAGATGCTTTTAGAAAGCAGCCGCTTGTATTTCTTTAATTTTCCACAGTTAATTAAACGTAAACGACTCTCTAAGTGCTTGGCATTTTGAGATGATGAAAAATAAAGTGCAATCTTGGCAGAAGGGATTGCACTCTGTGTTGATCCTTAATTGGGCCATTAAACAGTGAAGGTCCCAGACTGGGGTTTTGATGGAAGCACTGTATTGCATCAGTTTCTTTCATGTTCCTGCAGGGGATCCAGTTACCACGAGAACGACCGTTTGTCGTCGGTGGCAGCGGAGTTGCATTTCAAATCTCTGAGCCGCCACTCCAGCCCCACAGAGGACAGAGAAGGTGGGTGCATCAGTGCTATGCATTGATCCACATTGTGCATAGTAATCCTACTTTCGGCTGAATTTTCTCCTGTCATTTCTTTACCCAGAACCCACCTATCCTAAGGCAGACCCTAACAGCGCTGCTCGGCGAAGCTGGGAGCTCCGCACCTTTATCAGCCAGTCCAAAGGTGAGACTTTAGAGTGAAGATGCATTAGCCACTATTATGTGTTAATGCCTATATGAAGCCCTTTGAATTGCCCTTGTATCTGAAATACATAAATAAACTAACCCTTATGGGGAATGTTTTCCAACATGAAAATAATAAATCTTGTTCCCCGTATCCAATCTCAGACACTGCCGCACGGCAAAGCCCCATGGAGGCCGTCCGTCGCTCAATCCGAAAGTTTGAGGACAAGCGCTACAGTGTGATGAAGCAGCGCAACATCATCGGCCAAGTGTGTCACACACCGAAGTCCTACGATAATGTCATGCACGTTGGACTCAGGAAGGTGACGTTCAAGTGGCAGAGGGGCAACAAAATAGGTACGGCTGACTACTGATTTTTCCTTTATCAGTTTTTCCTGTGATGCGTGTTATGTCTTCACTCACACATACAATGATGTAATGTTTGTGTGTGCAACAGGTGAGGGCCAGTATGGGAAGGTGTACACCTGCATCAACGTGGACAGCGGTGAACTGATGGCCATGAAGGAGGTATGCAACATTAATTAATAGGGTTTTTAAATAATCAGTAGATCTGCAGGTATTTCTAAAAGTTGTTTGTTTTTTTCCAACCAGATCCGTTTCCAGCCAAACGATCACAAAACAATCAAGGAGACGGCAGATGAGCTGAAAATATTTGAAGGCATTAAACACCCAAACCTGGTGCGATACTTCGGAGTGGAGCTCCACCGGGTAAGAGGCACATGTTAATCTCTGTGAAGCATCACATGGTGTATACTGAAGGAGTTTGGTCTAAGTTGTAATGCTCTCACCTGCAGGAGGAGATGTACATCTTCATGGAGTACTGTGACGAGGGCACGCTGGAGGAAGTGTCCAGACTGGGGCTGCAGGAGCACGTAATCAGGCTCTACAGCAAACAGACCATCACAGCCATCAACGTGCTCCATGAACACGGCATCGTCCACCGGGACATCAAGGGTCAGTGTCAAATGCTCTTTTTCATTCTTTCTTTTTTCTTTTTCACACATAGCATAACGTTAACATGCGCTACATTAATGCACGTCTTTGGGACTACATCTCCGAACATTGCGTATTCTTTTTAAACTTCATACTGTAAAACTTTGCACATTCCTTGGACCATTTTTCACATTTCTGCTCAAACTTGCACTTCTATTAATGCGTATCTTATTTATTTTAATTCTGATATATTGTACATATTTTTAAAGTATTTTTCCTATTTACTATAATTTGATGAAATGTGTATATTTTTCCTGTTTTATTTAATTTAATTTCCTTACAGTTTCTATACAGTAGTATGCACCAATACACCAAAAGCAAATTAATTATATGTGAATAATTCACAATAAAGCAGATCATAATCAGATTCTGGAAGTGCAGAATGTTTTGATAGATCTGAGAATGTTCTAACCCAAATGTACTTTGTCTTTTCTTATCATACCAGGAGCCAACATATTTTTGACATCGTCTGGCCTGATTAAGCTCGGTGACTTTGGCTGTTCCGTCAAGTTGAGGAACAACACTCACACCATGCCAGGGGAGGTGAACAGCACTCTGGGAACAGCAGGTAAGAAATTATGTTTGTGTCTGGATGCCACCGCCAGGGGTCACTGTGGCTTGATCTTTAACTTTCTCCCCTTTTACCAATCGATGTCCACCCACATCATATCATTGATACGCCTTTGTGTTTAATTTGTTTGGTATACGTTTTTACATAAAATATCCCAATGTTTTCCACCATTGATATCATGTAATTATATAGAAATATATATCTGAACCCTGCACATTATTTTATCACTGATAAATAAATCATCATGTTTAATAACTCTTTGTGTCTTAATTAGCATACATGGCACCTGAGGTCATCACCAGAGCAAAGGGTGAAGGTCACGGTCGAGCAGCAGACATCTGGAGTTTGGGCTGCGTTCTCATTGAGATGGTGACTGGAAAGGTAAGGAGTGATGGGGAAAAAAACAAAAAACATGTTGTTGCTTATGTTAAGAATTTAGCATTGGTTTCAAATATGTATTTGTGTATGGATGTTGCAATTACACAGAGCTTTAGCAATACTGTATGTAATTATGGTCATGCTGATAAAGCTATTGAATTTAAAAGCACAAATCCTCTACATTTCAACAAGCTTGGATCATATTGAGGATGTTTTCTATGCTGCAAATAAAGTATGCTAAGTAAGAAGGGCTGAAATACTTTTATTGAGTTTATTGTTGCTCTGTTATAATTATTATAATGGAAAACAAGAGATTTATTGCTGATCAGCTGTTGCGTCCACATGAAAGGATTGTATTTCAGTCGAGTTAAGTGAAATTTAACATTTCAAATTAAAATGTTTTGATTGCGAGATGCTGTCTGACACAATCCACAGAGCTGTTAGCCCTCTAGCAAAACTGCCGCTCCCTAAGTTGAAAAACCATTGAGGATTTTTGGATAAAAATAGCCGTCTAAAAGCTACCAAACCTGCTAGTTAAGCTTGTCAAAGACACATTTTGGATCTAATACTATAGGTCTTAAATGTAAATGTCCTCCTTTCTTACTACTTCAGGAAATTCCCTTTTACTAAAAACAGAATAAAATAAACCCACAAGGAAATGATGTTATGTTCTAATCTTTTAATATCAACCTGCAGAGGCCCTGGCACGAGTATGAGCACAACTTCCAGATCATGTACAAAGTGGGCATGGGCCACAAACCCCCCATCCCGGAGAAGCTGAGCACAGAGGGAAAAGACTTCCTCGGTCACTGTCTGGAGAGCGAACCCAAACGGCGATGGACCGCTAGCATGCTGCTAGACCACCCGTTTGTCAAGGTGAGACACTGCTATGGAAAATGGCTTAAATTAACAGAGCAGAACTGATGTTTAAAGGTTTTTAACTATTATGCAAAATGCACTTTTAGATGTCTTTTATATATAAAATGTGTCCCCGGTGTGGAGACACACAAAGAGTCAGAAAATACAACCCTCTCTCTTTTCCTCCGTACCCACATCTCTAAAAATCGGGGGTTCAACGGAGCTGATCCAGATTTACTGCGGTCATGAAGACATTACTAAAATGTGGGCTGGCTTTACGTTGAACTCCCGGCAAGGTCCCGCCCACGTCCCTATGGTCCCCTATCAGAAACGTTGCTGTATCAGAAACAATGTGCGGCGTGTTTTGGGAGAAATATGGTGTGTGTTTACAATAGCAAGCATCTAAAAATGGTATAATAGGAGCCCTTTTAAAGTGGAAAACGCTTCCATTTAAGTTATTGTTTTGGCAAACTGGTCATCCAAAAAGCTCCCATTACAGCATCTCTTGTCTGTTTTAGGTTTGTACGGATGAAGAGTGAATGGACCCTCTTCTGCAGCTTCCACGTTTACAAATGAAAGCACTACTGTACACGCTGTCTGGAAAAGAAAAAAAGAACTGGACGCGGAGAAGAGGAACTGACAGCTGAAGGCACATGGAGTTAAACTGAGGAACTAATACAATATCATTTCAGAAGACAACTGGACCTATGGAGGATAGCGTCGCTGTGTCATTATCCACACATGGTCTCGGGGGGAGGGGCAAGGTTGGGATTGTACATACTGTAAGAATAGGATTGGCTTTAATTCTTGTATAAACAATATTGTAAAGTAACTATTGCCACATTTGTTGTTCTCACTGGTGAAGAGACCTCTCAAAAGGCATTGAGGAATACATTTTTTGTTTTTAAATAGGGAGGGGATGGGTGGGGGGGACAAATCTATGGCACTTTCAAACTGTTTACCCAAGGGGTAGTTAAGAAGAGGAGGGAGGAATCTTGTTTTTCCTAGAGGCGGAAGAATGTGTGGTAAGCCTCGCTGAAAGGAAGGAGACACTGGTTTACCTTTGATGAAATGAACACCATCCAAATATTCTAATTAATTTATCTCTTGTCATTTGGCACTTGGAAGGATTTTTTAATGTATTATTCTTTGCCTTTGCTGAGGAGTAAATGTCAAGTTGGAGCAATGTTCAAGTCAAATGCTCGCCACTGTTCATGTGACCGGAGCGAAGCCAACGAAGAGGAAAACCCGCCCTGCTGCTGAACACAACACATCCACAAACACACACCGACACACACACACCTTCTGGTCCTCTGCTGCTCTTACAGTGTTTGCTATGTACAAACAATATTAATAAACCAATCGTTTTGTTTTTTTAATGAAATGTGTTTGTGTTCTTCTACCTTGAAAATGCTATTTATAATTACAATGCTATTGAATGGCTAGGTAGTTTAATTTCGAGTTGACATATCTATAAAAACCTATCAATTGTGCTTTAGATTTGGTAAATATATATTTTACTAATCAATTATAGAGCTTTTAAAATCCTTCTATAATAATAACCTTTGGGTAAACGGGGTGTGAAAACATTTCCTTAAATAAGAGGGTGCAGAGATTAACTGGACCAAAATAATAAACTTTATTTTTACAGCATTTACAGAACAAAATTACAACGAGTTATTTGCTTGTGCAATGGATGCCGGTATTCATACATCTATGGATATGAATAAAGTAAGTATTATTTACTATCATGTTGTGGTAGCGATGCAGTGATTGATTATTTTATTTACTGTTCACTAGCTGTAGCTGTTCCGAAAAAAAAGCAGGGTTCACTATTTTCATTCTTTTTCGAATGAATGTCCAACAACTAATATGGAATATGTGTAAGTTGTGTAATGCTGGTGATGAGGATGAGCAGCACATGTTGGCACGTATCAATGCCGGTATGACTGCTTTTTCTATCATTGCTTCATAGCTTTATGAAAAGGTGCAGACGATCTTCTGTTTCACGCAGTGATCAATGTCAGCTGTCAAATAGTCGAATGCTGTTGTCAGATATTTGAGGGTTTGCAAGGATCTTTGATATATTTTAAGATTAAAGTTTGCTTAGTCTTTAGTGACCGAGGCTGGTTAACTGTCCAAGTGAATGCCTCCCTTGTTTTCTGTCATGAAGTGATTCATTGTAGCTCAGTTGTCTCTCTGAGGAGTGTTTTTGTTGAGCAACATTGCAAAAACATAGATTTCCTTCTCAAGCCAAACGGAAGTGACCAGTAAGTCAGTTGATGACTCGTGCGTCATTATTATTTCACCCTGCAGATGCACAAGTATAATCAGCTAAAATGAATCAGAATCTATTTTAAAGCTTCTAGCTTTCCAAATATTCTAATTATCAAAATACATAAACTATCACTCTTCTGGCCGCAGTATAGATCATTCAGAGGAACCAGTTATGTTAAGTCTTTCTCTACATTATAGGCTCTGGTTGCTAAAAAAGAAAATCAATAAATAAAAAAAACGAAGGAAAAATTCAAATGAACAGAGACAATAGACACATGCGTAAGAACCCTTTTAATAAAGCAATGTGTTTTTAGAAAAATTGAAATGTCAAAATGTTCTAACATTAAAATGTGATTTCTGCTTTAAATTACTATCAAAGAGAGTAGTCCATTCCATTCTTGGTTTAATCAAAATTACAGTTTGAGTTTCCTGCTTGTGACTGTGTTCTCGCCTCATATTCCTATCACCAAGTTTACCAAAAGAAGCTCGCCCCCCCGGGTCCAGTTTCATGATCTTGAGCTTCAGCAGCAAAGCTTTGAATCCTGACCTGACCTCATTGTGCCTTCGGGCAGGTTTGCATTTGTTGGACTTGTCCTTTCGAAGCGTTGTTCAAACACTCCGATGAGCTGTGCAAAGAAGCAGCGCAGATCACGCCAGGAGTCTTTAGTTGTTCTTTGAAGGAACCTCCTTATTCCCATAGCTTGAGCCTCTTTTAGTCTCAGTCTGGCCAATCATCCAGCGAACTCCCAGGGAAGCTGTGGAGAAACGATGCAGTGAGTGCACATTTTGAAAAAGCTTGAGAAAAAGACAGTTGTTTTAATAAATGTATTGATGTTTAAGATGGGCTGGTCTCTTTCAAGAAAACACAATTTGTCATTTTACCCTGAACCACAAACGTGAATGTACTGTGGACACGAACATGCTCCTTCCTCGTGAACTCATTCTGTTGAGGTATCATGACTCAATTAACATCTCAGTGGGCCTATTCAGAAGGACTTTGATTCACGTTGCTGTGTGAGCACATGCCTGAATGCTATGAAGGACACACAAGAGTGATACATCATAGTTTCCAAAAAAGGGGACTTAAATTTGAGTTGTTAAATCTGCTGCTTTATGGAACGTTTGGACAAGAAGGAGCTGGTTAAATTGAGGAAAGGACATTTATACCCATTTCAGGATGACTTTCCATTGAATGCATGAAACCAACCTGCACAGGCGACGGTTATAGAGACTAAAATGGTCAGTATGGATCCAGAGCTGACCAGTTGAACCAGAAGCAGACCGAGGGGGTAGAGGAGCATGCAGGCCCAGAGAATCCAGTTGATCAAAGCCCAGGGTCGGCATTGATGGGTCACTGTGGGCCCGGGGAAACATCCTTTCTCTGTGTAGTGTTCCTGAAAGCTATCCTGTTGACACGTTGATGCAAACACAGCTCAATATCAAAGTCCAAAATAAAAGAACATTATCACATAGCTATCAGTTTCTCTACAGATAAGGAGTAGCCAAAATGTTATCAGAAAATGAATCACTTTAGCCAGATTACATAATGATCTGGACACTAAACGTCTTCATTTCATTTAATCGTTTATTTGAATAGGGACAATGCACATCAATGAACACTTTAGACAAATAATGCTTCAAGTGTCAATATGCCGGATTTTAGCTTTGAGCTCATTTCCATCCGTGGTCCCTGACATACAACATATAAGAACATGACATTTGCAAACATAGCAACAAATAAATACATGATATGCAGAAAGAGCAAGAGCAGCACACACAAGCAGGGACGTGCACACATAGACTCTCTAGGTCAGGGGTAGCCAACGCCCGCAGGGGGGAAATTGGTCGCCCGCGTGCATGTTCTAAAAATAGCACAAGTCACCAAGGAGCTCCGTCTAAAAAAATTATTGAATACATTTTTATTTTTAAAATGACAATATTGAATATAACATTTTAAAAGCACACATTTTGTATGTACATATGTAAGTGAAATGGAGATTTGGTGCGTGAAATTGAACTCAGATAGGTTCAGAGTTGAACTCCACGCACCAAATCTCCGTTCCACCTTTAGCTGAGACAAGCTAGCATGAGCAGCTACGATCATGGGCCTCATCACCTCATCACCACACACACACACACACAGCAGTGGTGAGGATCTCAGCCTGCCACTGACGTTCAACCAGAAAACATCAGCAGTTAGCTGTTAGCAGTTAGCAAACAGAGATCACAGCTCCTCATATCTTTTCAGAAACTGGACAAAAGTTAAACAAGTACAAACCACAGACTGTCTGTGTCATGGCGAATACAGTCGCTGGTTTATTTATGTCTGTAGGCCGTTGTTATGAGTGTGGAATGAGCATATACAACGTTAGCTTAGCCTGGTCGACCCAAGCTCCATTCAGAAAACAAGCATTTTAAAAGGTTTTTCGCCTGCCGTCTTGTCTGCAGACTTGTCAAGCATTAATTCATGGTTTTTACTAACCGGTATCAGTATGTTGTTACTTCTGCATCATTTCGAAACGTGTATTACAATTTAATCACGGTAAAATATGTTCATTGTGTTGTAGTTGTAGCTCCCGAGCCAGCGCGTCTTGTTTGAATGATGCGAGTAAACACAGCTTGCAGCCGCGGTGAAACTCAAGCGTTTAGAGTGAAGCAAATATTACGCTTCGTGTCCGGTGTGAACGCACCATTAGACTATAGCGATGCGATAGGTAGCGATTAGAGCGAAGCGAATATTCGCATCGCGTCCAGTGAGAACGCAGCATTAGACTAGAGCGATGCGATAGGAGTGATTAGAGCGAAGCGAATATTCGCATCGCGTCCGGTGTGAACGCAGNGTGTGCCTTGGCAGTCAAAAAGAAAAGAAAAAAAGGGTGGGTTTATGTAGTTTTCTCTCTAAACTTGAACTACAATGTGCTGAAAGATTATAATGTTATATTTGTTATTACGTGAACAAAAAACGTCCTGCCTAAAAACGTGTTGTAAAGTAACTAAGTACATTTACTCAAGTACAATTTTTTGCTACTTTGTACTTCTGCTTCACTACAATTCAAAGGTAAATCGTGTACTTTTACCCCACTACATTTATTTAATACCGTTAGTTACTTTGCAGATTTGGATTAATGATGTAAAATATAAATAACACTTAAATAAGACTTTAGTTACACCTGGAGTAACATTCACTTGTGCTACTCGATACTGAACACATTATCTTATGTCTTAAGAGAAAGTAAGAGCTTTTAGTCCACATAACGACTAAAGAATGTAACCTGCTTGAATAAATTACATTTAAAGGGTTTCTTTGTATACTTATCACAACAAACTTGCTCATAGTAAACTTTATTGCACAAAAAGTTAATCCTTCAATTGTCTCCAACTTTAATTAAATCAAGTAATTAAGATTAACAACCCATGCTTCGTGTAATATCGTTATTAAGCTTAACTTAATAAAACACTTACTCTTGGCTAATCTAAATGGCTAATTATTTGTCAAGTGTGTGCATGAAAGTCAGTTGGACATACATCAGTGTTGACTTTTCCTACCTTGTAAAGGTGAAATGGAAAAATAGCAACCACATTCACATTTATTGTAATTCTTCCAGCTGAAAGTGCTTCATCACTTTTGAGGCTGTAAAGTGAATTGCACATATACTTACTGAACATCATTCCCATGAGCCCCTTTATACTCTTTTCTTTTGGATTTGAACATAAAGGGCTTCCTGGGCTACTTTACTGTATGTTTGGACCTCTGTCGACAGGCATGTCCTCTCTTCAAGGTTATTTGGTCGTAAAGGACATGAGGGCTAAAGCAGTATGGGACCTGTAAAAAGAGAGCTTCTCAGCGGCCCCTTAAGGTGGAACGGCCACGGGGCCCCACCTCCTTTCAGGGGTATCTGAGTTACATGGGGGGGGGAAATCAAATACTGTTTGTTTTGCATTGGAGGTTGAATAGATAATTTAACACAACAACAAAAAAACAGTAACATGTTAAACTGATCTGTTACAGTATGTGGCACAGGGAAATGTTTTCTGTTTTTCTCATCAAAGAGAGTGTTCAATGTATCTGTATTTCCCTCTGGAGTTGGCAAGAGGAAATTGTTTGACATTGTTTTGTGGTCAAATTAAACTATTAAACACTTACATTGAATGTCTGGGCCTCAACAAGATTAATGATGTGTCCACATATCTTACTATCAGTTGAGTAATGGTAGTTACTTCTGGAATAGGAAAAGGGGTGATATGTATACCTATATATATTTGTGTAACCTTTATAAAACTGATTGGTGTCTGAGTGCTTGACTCAGTTAATTGACTGCCTTTAATTTGGAGATAACTGTTCCTTTATCAATTTTTCCTTGCACATGCAATGAGTTACCAGCAGGGGGTACTGTCCACCAACACAGCACTGCTTAACAGTCTTGCACAGAGTCTCCGATATAATGGCGATATATAATTTATATATATATAAAAAAAGGCTTTTAACCATGAGCATAAACTTTATACAGTCTATGGTTGAACTGACAAGTGACTTTAATGCTTTGGTGACAGTTACCTATGAATTACTTAATAATAGACTACTTTGTCGTTACTATTATGAAAAAAACACCACTGCGCCAGTGTCACTCCCAGTTTGACAGCCTCACGCTTTTCATGCTAGCAAATAAAGGCATCGAAGAGAAAGAAAAACTCCAAAATGGTCTCCCTTTGTCCCACATTGTGGTACACAGAGTAATATAATCAGCATCGATAACACATTTCGAGATGATGTGGCCTAGTTTTACGATAGTTTATGTTAAAAGGATTACCTGGGCCAAAATGCAAAACTTGGGCCACAAATTGCATTGACTATCCCTAGTTGAATGAACGCTGTAGTTAAAATGTAAACTTTGTTGTGTTATATCTTCACCATAGTAACAGATAGGATACGTTGACCAACTATTTTTTTCCCCACTATGTTTGGTTTTATCTCGCAGAGAATAGACGATCTTTGCAGCACCCGAAGGATTCTGCAGAGCTCTCTCTACACTGGGTCCAGCCAGGCAGGGGCGGACTGCGACTAAAAATCAGCCCGGGAAACTCGACCGGCCGACCGGCCCAACTCGGTACCACTAGTCTATTGTCAACGGGAGGGGGGGGGCTAGTGAATTGTCCGACTGGGCCAGGCGTGGCTTCTTTCAGATGGGTGTGGTCATTTATGAGAGGTTTTATTTCTAAAGTTGTTGCTGAATGAACCTTGACTCAAAGGAGAATAAGTGTTACTCCGAGAGGTATGGGCATAAAGTGAAGGGCCTGGGTCTTTCTTTTCAATTTACCACTAAGGTTGAAGGTCTCTGAGGAAGGCAGCCCCGTGATCAAGGTAAATGTCAAGTGTCACAGAAGAATTTAAGGTGTGTGTCTGTTTGTTATAGGCCTAGGTGAGTAATAACTTGACTTTTACCAAACGCACGTCTGTTGAAATAACCCATGTGCTTGTTTGCATTTTACTGCTTGCTCAGATTTATTTCCATCTAATGACCCCCTTCTTGTAGAGTAAATTCAGCTTGAAGATTGTAAATGTAACTGGATTATTGCCAGTTACTCTGCATAGCCTGTGTTTAGTCAAAGTCAACTTTATTGAACCATCATAAACAATTGATGGCAAATAATGATAGTGCTTTGTGTGGAAATGGCAAATGTGACCTTCTTATGAGCTGCTTAACTACAATATGATTGGCCTGACCCTAAAACACAGCATGATTATACGTTCATACTGCCTTGACTTTAAGGAAATGATAACAACACAACAATTATTAGAAATAGTCTATGTTAAATTGCAACGTATCCCTGAAAAGGTCACTGTCAAAAATACATTTTCTCCCCTGTCATTGGCTGTTCAAGGACAGTCCAGCTCAAAGGCTCCATTGAGCAACTGCAACGAGGCAGTCCAGTGAAAGGAGTCCTTTATCTCAGTGGGTGTAGTGCTGCTGCTTTCACAGCCCACAGCAATATCGGCTGATCTCTGAATGATGAAATGTTTAATATCAGGTTGGGTGTGTCACATGAATAGGTCATTGCTTTTTTAATGCTTAAAGTTGTGCAACTTTACAGAAAAATGGGCCTCATTCAACTGCTGAAATCACAGTTCCTGATTCACCTCATCTTCTACTATGTGTTCCTGGCCAGCGGCCTCATTGTCAACCTGTTGCAGTTCTGTACTCTCCCTCTGTGGCTGGTCAGTAAGAAGCTGGCCCGCAAGATCAACATCAGACTGTGCTACTGCATCAGCAGCCGTGAGTATTGTTATGCTCTCTGACACATAAATGATGACTTTAGTCTGCTGACTGCTACAGCTCTTATTATTTTCGGTGGTTAAATGGTTGCAACGATTTAAACTGCAATCTGCAGGATAATCTTCAAAAATGTAAAGAAACAGACAATCTTTGCTCACATACAGTAACCTAAACTTGTTTTATGTCATCGTTGATTGCCAGAGATGGTAGTGGCCCTGGAGTGGTGGTCTGGGACTGAATGCACGCTCTACACAGACCCAAAGAGTTATCCACTGTATGGAAATGAGAATGCAATTGCGGTTCTGAATCACTGTTCTGAAATCGACTTCCTGTGTGGCTGGACATTTTGTGAAAGATTTGGAGTACTTGGGGTAAGAGAAATATTTTTGACCTCATCATTTTGTTTCATTATTTCAGTGCTACCCTTCAGTACCTTTACATTCTTCTTATTCCAGAGCTCAAAAGTGTTAGCCAAACAAGAGTTGAGGTATTTACCTATTATTGGCTGGATGTGGTACTTCCTGGAGATCGTTTTCTGCAAGAGGAAGTGGGAAGAGGACCGGAGGACAGTGGCTGAAAGTCTTCAGAACCTCCATGATTACCCGGAAAACTTTTGGGTAAGTTTTCGGACTGTGGAAATGTTTATGTCAATTTAACAGAGATATTTTGAATTAGGCCATTAATAACAATTTATCTTCCCGGGGCTAGTTCTTGCTTTTCTGTGAAGGAACACGCTTTACACCAAAGAAGCACGAGGTCAGCATGCAGGTGGCCGAGAGCAAAGGTTTACCCAAACTGAAGTATCATCTTCTACCCAGGACCAAAGGATTCTGGGTAACTGTTCAGAACCTCAGAGGAACTGGTTAGTGTCCATCATTGAGGAAGTGTAAAATTAGAGATGCGACAATAAGTTGATGGGCAGGAAAATAATTTTGATAATTGATTAATTGTTCATTTCATTTTTCAATACATTAAATCAATAAATGAATGTGATGATTGAACAATAATTTGTTACAGAAACAGTTTCCACTAATAAATACCAAATACTGTTGGTGAATGCTTTAAGAGGGAAAGCCTGAGGGATTTGCAATTCAGATGAGTCGTACAGTAAACAATGTGTATTGTCTCTTGTAGCTGCAGCTGTGTACGATTGCACACTGAACTTCAGAAACAAAGAAGCGCCAACCTTACTTGATATTCTTAACGGAAAGAAATATCACGCAGACTTATATGTGAGGTACAAATAAATGTTTTTGCTACATATAATTTCCCATTTACTGGTGTTATTTATTGGACATATCTGACTTCCCTTCTTCCTTGCAGGAGGATCCCTCTGGAGTTGATCCCAGAAGGTGAGGCAGAGTGTGCTGCGTGGCTCCACAAACTCTACCAGGAGAAGGTAAGAGTGTTTTAAACGTTGCAGTTAAGCCTAAGAGCCTTGAGTTTTGACAATTTTAAGTCTTTTAAAAGTATGTGTTTTTTTTATAAATGTTTACATGGACTGCCCCCCCCCCTCCCTTAGGGGAATTAATCCACAAAAAACTCACTGGACGCTGCACTAGGTCAGAAACTAGAGGAGACTGTGAAGTCCATCGTAGACGGACCACTTTTGGACAAAATGTACTTTCCATTAAAGGCAGCTCATTGTGGAATAGCCTCCCAACTGAGATACGGGATTGTCCCACTCTCAATAGCTTCAAAGGTCAACTCAAAGAATGGTTGAGAAACAACCAGACGTGCAATCACCGCTAAATGAACTTTAACACAGGGGTATCTCCTCTTGCACTCAGTGGCGGCGCCAGAGTATTTTTCTTGGGTAATCTATGGTAGGGCTAACCCATACAGTGGTGGGGCTCAAGTCAGTATTTGCAATGTAATTACATACACGCTATATCGCCCCCCTTGACAGTAAAACGCCACGCGTGAGGTTTAGATTATTTCCCTGTCTCAATCGAAATTGAACTGTATGAAATAAAAAGGCGCATTTGTCTTGTAGTAAATATAATCTATTACTACACGACATATTTTAAAAAAATGAATGCCATTTTTGTTTTTTGTTACTTTGTTCTGAAAGCTGAACCTGCTGCTCCTCACAGAGAGAAGAGGCTGTGTGAATTACTTTACATTGTGGATAAGAGTGGATAGCGCCCATTGTTCTGTGTGTCAAAATGAAAGACAGCCCACACACCTATCAATCATCAAACCGTGGGGTCTTACTTCATTACATGTTGATTTCTATCAACACGTAATGTTGTATCACGCCGTTATCGTGATTCTGATTGGCCAGAAGACATTATCAAATATGTTTTATTGAGAAGACGATCACTACGTGACAAACGTTTTCAAAACCGTTTCTGGTCTTCGGTATTTCCAGACAAGTGGCTACTGAAATCAATCTGCTGTCTGTGCAATTTACTCCGCGCGAGTTGGCGGACTTTATTTTGCTTACTTTGACATCATTTTTCATGCTGGGGCTAAGGTGGGGCTAAGCCGTTTCTTGGCATGGCTGTAGCCTACCCCAGCCACACCCTGGCGCCGCCACTGCTTGCACTTTATGCATCTCTTGTATCATCTCTTGCACTTAATATGTCCCTGCTGCTATAGTGTACTGCCATGTGGTAAATGCTTGTGTGCAGTGGCGTGCACAGACATTTATAGGGGCAGGTGCTCAAGGTGCTCAAGAGAAAAAAAAAGGGCACCTTCTGAGTCGTCGTGGTGACGTGCGGGCGCCGAAATTGTGTGCTCCGAAATTGTGCGCTCCGAAATTGTGCGCGAAAATTTGCCAGATAATGGCGGATTTTGTTAGTTTCTTTTCGGTTTTTGGTTACTTTATTTCGGTGTTAGGGTTAGGTTAGGGTTATGTTATTTAATTCTTATTTTTGCCTGATTTTACTTATTTATTATCAAAACATTAATTATTTAAACATTTATTTTTAATTATTCTATAATGACCTAGGGGGTCCAATCTGAAGCTAGGGGGGACGAAACCTCACCCCCCCGGATTGACGCCCCTGGTTAGAACCGCCGGCTAGTGTGAAGATTATTAAGGCAACATGTTGTATGTCGTAATTGCATATATATTATTTTCAATAACCATCAAGCTTGTCTGATGCAGATGTTTATAATATTCAACAGTTGGTTTCCTGGTAAATTATTGCAACAATTTAAATAAGCAAACAGAACAAACAAAGATTGCAAGTGCCACATTGTGCATGCATGCTTTAGGTGTCTATGAAATAAATAACTGACTAAATAATTACTTGAGTGAGCATTGATTGATTGACTAATACTTTATTAACAAGTTACTTTTAAGACCTTTTTAAACCTCAGAAATAAATAAATATGAAATGAAAAAATGGCATTACTGCAATCAAAAGTATCACAAACCACTATAAAAAACTGTCAAACAATTGGCCAAGATGTCAAATAATATAAGAAAGCCATCACAAGCTCCACAATGGCACGCAATGCCGAGATCGGCTATGTNTATAACTATAATGATAATATAAATATGTGCCTTTACCTCACTGGTTGTAGAAAAAGCTTCTTATATTTGTTAGCATAGCTAGCTAACCAGATGCTAATATTATTAGCATCTGGTTAGCTAGCTATGCTAACAAATATAAGAAGCTTTTTCTACAACCAGTGAGGTAAAGGCACATATTTATATTATCATTATAGTTATACAAAAATAAGAGAATAAAGTAAACAGGTATAAAATACTATATGACAGTAAAAAAAGTTGTTATTAATAAACAAGAATACAGTTTGAAAGGAGTGATTTGTAAAATATCCATAAAGAAAAAATAAATATCTGGTTACAGTTCTGTTTCATATGGATGTTGAGAGATGTATCCATAGATCTCCAGATTGATGCTTTTAACTTCAACTTTTAAAAAAAATCTTCCCGAGGGAGCATGCCCCCCGGGCCCCCCTAGAGGAGGTTAGGTCCCCCCCATACAATACATTTGCAGTTGCACACATCTTGTGTCCATATCTTTCTGTTTTGGTGGTCATGCCACAACCGTGCACGTGAGTCATGGTAAAATATCTGGATTAAGAGGTTGCTTTTTCTTTGCACAGCATGAAAGAAAGGCGAAATGAATGGGCTGTGATTTTAGTATTTTTAAGGAGAGGTCAATAATTTGTACAGCCCTC
>NW_011353700.1:0-64480 GCF_000735185.1 Notothenia coriiceps | reverse complement strand
GAGGATATTTTAAAAATTGAAATGGCCCTTGAGACAAAAAAGGTTCCCCACCCCTGCTTTAGAAGATGTAACATGTCAAAGGATCTTTAACCTGGCACTAGTTTTATTATGAAATAATGTTTCTTTTTATAAACAGCATCCCAAAAAAGAAAGACAGTCATATAAAAAAGAAAGTTCAAAAGTAAGTCTGACAATAAATGAAATAAACAAACAAAATAAACCAAATGTTGCTGCCTTGTACTCAGCTCACAGCTACAGCGTATCAAAGGTTATGTTTATGCAGTTAGCTCGAGCCTTAAATCACAGTATGTTATCTAATTTGGCTTTAAGGGCCCTCATGTTTGCAGAGAAAACAGAGCAGTAAATCTGATATAACAAATGACGCTTGAGATGATGTTTGAAATGAGATAGAGCATTTGCATTCTGCATTTCTGACGTTATTTATCTTTTAAAATATCCCACATCAGCTTTGAGTCTCATAGGAGGTGGGGGACTTTAACCATTATGTTATGAGACATGGGTTAAGGAATTAATGAATAATTGCATGATAAATATAAACTGAAATAACCATTTAATATCTGTCTTAAAAGAACTGTATCAGCTGAACCACTGCAGGACATAGCCCACTGTGCAAGAGGCAAGTACATGCGAGCATGCGCTAAATGGAAAATGTAAATCACAGTGCAAACATACATCTTGGAATTGGTTGTTGAACAGAAATGACTAACCATCAGTGAGCCTCCGACCAATGTGGGTAGCCAGGGAGGAGAGTGTCTCATTTACATTTCCCTGGCTCTTTAGTGGAAAAGTGCCGTTGATATGAGGTTACTGGATTCAAAGATGTGGGTGGGGGGCACCTCACCACAAGAAGTTACCCCTTTCCAAGAAATGTCAGCTTTCATTAAGTGAGTTATGTGTTTCTGTTAAAGTTGCCCTGGTACAGCAGGCAATTTGATACCATATAAGAGTAATGGCGTGAGTTGGAGTGCAGCTCCGGACATTTGTTGCATGACATCCCCCCTACTCTTATTTATCGTCCACCAGTAAATCAAGCAGAGAGGCTATAAAAAATAATTTAAAAAAGCTTCCTTGCTAGATCAAACTAAAGTCCAGATGTAATCAAGCTGGACTGCAACTTTCTTCGGTGTGGGAAAGTTTGCACACTCGGCACCAAAACATCCGCTCTAGACTAGCAAAAATATTTTACCCCCTAAGAAGTCCGGGACCAATTGTCACTCACAAATGCTTGTTCCTGGAAATTTATCAGTTTCTCTTTTAAAAAAACAGTGGCAGCAGCTGAAGTTTTTTTTGTCATCAGGTTGAAGCAGGGGACAAAGCCAACAGCTCTCAGCCAGGAAGAAGTATACTTTTGGCCGAGCAACACAGGGGCAATTTGGATGAGCATGCTGAATAAAGAATGCACCGAGGATTAAGTAAAATCACTGCATAAGTGTGATTCATGAGCTATTAGTGCGTCAGTAGGCTGTGACTTGCTGTGATTCTTTTTTACCCCAAAACAAATGAACACTCATTCAACCCCTCCACACAACTCGTTAAGCTAATAGCTAACTATGTGGGTTTCAATGTGAGATGTTTAGCCTATGTTCCTCATAAAACAAAGTCAAAGGCAACTTTATTGTCAATCTTTCAGTTTGTGTGTACAGACAGAGGGATCAAAATTCCGTTTCCCACAATCCCGAATATAAAAATAAAAATGAATATATTCAGTTTCGTACAATGTCCAACTCAGTAACAGCAGCAAAATCTGCTTCAAAAGATTGAGGGAGAGATTATAGCCATGTTTGGAACTCAAAATGCAGCTGCACAACAAGCCTGAGGCAAATGATTTGAGCAGACAGCACAGTCAGCTAAATCTGTTATTATTCTGGCTGGAAAAATGTGACCGACTACATTAGTGCAAATGGTCTGAATAAATCAGGAAGAACTCTGACCTGCTGCATTCATTTAAGTTTTGAGCAGGCTTTAGTAAAGAAGGCGCTAAATCTGATTAAGTCCTTTTTGAATGACTGCATGGTGGAATGTCATGAAAGGAGATAATGTGCTCAGATTTTCTGAATGCATGCATGTAGGACATATAGGAAAAAAGTTCTCATCAGAAAAAGTGACAACATAGCCCTGGGCCTTAAATGTATGACACAGTGTGTATGTGCAGCCAGTAATGAGATCCTGATGTATACACTGTCTGTTTCCCCCAGGACTTCGCTCCTCAGGCAGAATACCTGTGGCCCCCTGACACGTCCGACTGTCAGGGAAACACCGGGGGGGCTTTCTGGAGACACCTGCTCTGCGGCACTCTGGGGCCCTCGCATGAGTCCTGACCCAGCTGCCAAAAAGCATTGGCCTGAGTGAAGTATTTGATGTAATGCCATCGCCACGGTGAAGAAGATTAGGATGCTTCGTGGTTTGGCCATCACAAGTCCTCTTATTCAACCTTTACTCCAGCCTCCTGACAGATGTCACAATGGGGATTTGAATGCTAAGGAATGAGTACGTGATTCAACATGAGGTCATATGTGCAGAACCATAGTCAATGTGAGAGGTAGTTTGTGATTTTAGTGTAATTCAAAAGGAATTATACTTGTAATATTTCATTCTCATCGTGTCTGTGTAGAATGTGATACATGCGGCAGTGAACAAGGTTAATACTTAATAATAATACCAGATAAAGTGCCCCGTAGATTTCTGTCAGTTTTATGACATAATGACTGAAGTCAACAGTGCCATTTCAACTGCTCCGACAAGCATAACAAGACCTTCATGTTTTTTCCAAACAGCTTTATCATCGCACACATTCTGACATTGTTTAAGACATGCCAACAGCTTCTGAACATGTGCAGTCAACAACCCTCTGATAGAAGTGGGAGTATATATATATCTGTAATGTCCATATTGACATGATAGCATCACGAAGTTGCTGCAGATTGGTTGCCTGCAGATCCATGATGCGAATCTCTCGTTCCACCACATCCATAAGGTGCTCTATAGGATTTAGATCTGGTGACTGTGGAGGCCATTTGAGTACAGTGAACTCAGTGTCATGTCACACTGTTGTCATGTAAGGATGGACATGGTCAGAAACTATACTCAGGCAGGCTGGAGTTTAAACTATGCTCGATTGGTACTAAGTATGCCAAGAAAATATCCCCCACGCCATGACACCACCACCACCAGCCTGAACCGCTGAGACAAGGCAGGATTCATGTTGTTTACGACAAATTCTGATCCTGATCCATGAATGTCGCAGCAGAAATCGAGACTCATCAGACCAGGAAAAATGTTTCCAATCTTTTATTGACCAATGTTGGTGAGCCTGTGCGAAGAATTCGAGCAGACAAAGACCATGTTGAGAAATGCAACAATTTCCTACATTTTCTTACTCAATTAATCAACACACAGTAAGCTGAAGTGTTGGCATAGCAAATGCAAGTCTGTTGAGGACACATGGAAAAAGATAAGGTCAGTTTAATGGCTGTCTGGGTTCTTATCACTTAAAGGCCAAACTGATTAAAGGTAGGGTATGAATGGAGAAACCAGCTCGAGTGCGCTAGAATTTGAAAGTACACAACCGAAAAAAATCTGCCCCTTCCTTCAGACTTCCTTACAGAGCCCCTCCTCCAACACATACAAACATGCAAATGACCAATGAGGGCACGAGATAAGTTTGTGCACGAGATGGAAGGCTGACAGGCAGGTAGGACATCCAGTTATCTGCCGCGGGCCGAGGCAGATAACTGGACTTGCTTTTTAGCGCGCCACGGCTTCCACAGATGAAATATTTGTATATATTTTATTGTCAAAGCATTTCATTTATTCACTGCTATTGGGATGTTAAGAGCATTCCATGGAATATAACAAAAAGTGTTTCTGAAGTGAATTACCTAGCCTACCTTTAAAGTCCCAGACGTTTTTATTTTGCATTTCTTTCAGCGCTGAAATGATGGTTATAGAACGTATGCAGAAGCAGCAGACCCGCCCTCAAAATCAATAATGCCTAATTTCCTTACTGTAAAAGGTATCATTGAAATTCAGCCATATTTAAATAAAAAACGTTCCTTCAGAATAAGATTGCAACGCTTATATACGCCAAATATAAATAATTTTCTTTGCAATTGTAAGATGAAATCAAAGCAAACAAGACAACCACAGATCTAGGTTTTAGATAAAAAGAATAATGCAAAATGTAAGATATTTAATTTGCTTCTCTACAAATATTTGGCACAAAGAGTGGAAAGCTTGGATTCTTCAGCAGTTCTGTAATGGGAAAGTGACAAATAAAGAAAGAATGGAGAGAATGGCTGATATCTTCAAACAGCTTGCCATGTGTATTTTCACGAGGGTATGTTCCATTACAGCAGAGCGCAACATGGCTGAAAAAGCCATCAGAGATGTAAAAGGATATGGTGATCGCTTGTTTCCACTGGTGAAAAAAGGGAGGGGAGCTTGTAGCATTGTAGTCATGCTTCTAAAGAGCAGATGCAGTTCTGCCTTCATCTCCTTCCGTGATGATCCCTCAGGTTCACTAAGTTAGTTGAATACAACTTGTAGGTTTAACCGGATATAATGATTTACTTATTGGTAATGTGCATTTGTCATGTAAATGAGCTTTTGAAACTTTGATTTGTTTTCTTTATAAGATAAGGGTCAATGTGTTTACTGTTGGATTTTTGTTTGTATATCTTATTAAAAAAAGGTTATAATAAGTGTTATAAACTCACCATGTTCTTGGTGTATGAAGAGATACCGAACATGACAGTATACAAAAAGATGTAATCTTGAAAACCACGAATATGAAATACAAAGTAGTTACACTTTAGATATTTTACATTATGATTAATTTGTATTATAAATACTTCCTGCGAGCAGATGTTATCCACTTATGCCGTGAGATGAAGCTGAAAACTGAAAAAAATGTTTAGTAAGTCGACATTGAGATAATCAAATGTGCTATTATTTTAACAGTCAACAATTAACCTTAAAACTTTTCATGTCTTCATGAGTTTATGAAAACATTTAAAAGCTGTGTTAAACCACATGTGAATGATTTGTAATAAATGTAAGAATTTGTCCATGTTTTTAATCGTGCTAATAAATAACACTGTGCCATAAAGCATTCATTAACTGTAAACACCAGTTACAATAATTAATAGAAAAAAAATACAATTGTTGACAAATACATTAAAAGAAACTTGAAACATGCAATCATATCGTACACTGATTATAAGTGCTAACTAGTGTGTTCGGTTAAATTCAATATTGATTTATGTTTTGTGACGATTCAGCAGGATGCAGGTTTGGCGTTGATGTTTCAGGTGAAGTGTAACATGATGTTTGGACAGTCTGAAAAGTGTTTATGTGCCAACAGCTCTGACACTCTTCTACATGCCCCCTGCAGCCATCACTGAGCATGGCCTCTCTGGTCTGCAGCTGCACTTTTTCAGTCTGTCACAAACTTTTGCATTTGAAACACGCCGTGTTAGGCTGTGCATGGCAAACCAAGTGATGTCAGATTCTTTTTCCATTCCAAATTGTTCAGTTTTACCTCTCTGTGACCTGGATAGTGGATGTCTTTAGTAGGATTTAAGGGCCTATTAAGAAATAGAAATAGTTGGTCAGGCCCAATATTAAAGCTTCTTTGGTGACACATTACCTCCTGTTGTGTTGATTTAGCCCCAGAATCACCATGCACAGCCAACAAAGCTTCCCAAATATAACTATTTCATGGATTCTTGCATTCTTGGATACACCATTTGAAACACAAGACATGTGATTTATCTCAAAGCAAAGGAAAGTAAGGACTATCTTGATTGACCCAACTTTCCAAAAGATATGAAGGCTGTATTTGATCCGAGTTTATTTTTTCAAGTCCGATAAATCAGAGCCTGCACCTATCGGCACTGTCTGGCTTTGTTTTTGTGCAAGGTTACTGCAAGGCCAAGACTTCACAACCTGATTTAATGAGACCCGATGCATCTGTTCCCAGTTTCACACCGGTGCCATCAAAACCTAAGTGGAAACAAGCCTCGCTCTGACACCCTGGACGTTTTTTGGAAACATACTTTCTGTGAAAACTGGAGTTTCGTATTGTTTCCCTCAAGAGTGAGCCTGTATTTGAGCAAATGTGCAAACGTGTAATTACTGCTGCATGGGAAAACTTTCTCTTTTCCACTTGAAAATTCTCTATTTTTTTGACTGCTCTACCACTCTCTGATGTCAGTCATTTAAAGCATCTGAAGTAAAGCATCTCAAAGCCATGAGTAATGTCAAAGGGCTGGGTCCATGCAGACAGCTTGGAGCCCCTGTGCTGCAGGACATCAGCTCTTCTGGCACCTCGGCATTCTGGGAGCAATGAGTGTGCACCCCCGAGGTTGGCAGAGAGAAGGACCATGGGTCGTTTTCCAGTGACTGGCAGAACTCATGCCTTGAAACAAATGACTTACTTTATTTCAAGTGACAGACCCACTTCTTTGCTAGCACACTTGCCCTTGGCAGCATCTTAGGCACTTTGTTCAGCAGCAACCTAAAGGAGCCAGTGGGAACACTAAATGTTGATTTTACTTTTGATTTTGGGAAGCAGAACAAATCGTCCCGGGAGTCAAAGCCACTGTTGCTTTTTGATGAAAAGCATGTTTCTGTTAATGCATAGCTGTGGTTTCGGCACATGGTTATAGTGCTATTTTGAAAGAGAAACCTATTCACAGAGAGTCTTTAAAAACGTTTTGTAAATCAGCCAACTTTATGGAAGTGGTTCAAACTGATGTCTGACACTGAAGATTTACAGGCAGTTACGGCTGGAGAATTGACATTTTCTGAGACACCCTAGTGACACAGCCTCTGCCCAAACACACTCTGAAGTCCTCTCCCCCTGTCCCTGATACTTAACCCCTTCTAAGAGCCTGGAATACATCTGATGCAGATATGGCAAAAGTACACACATCCTTTACCCAAGTAGAAGTACAGATACTCGTGTTTAAAAATACTCTGGTAAAAGTAGAAGTACTGACTGAACTTCTTTACTCAAGGAAAAATAAAGAAGTGTGGGCTTCGAAATGCACTAAAGTAAAAAGTACCCACTACTTTGTGTCCTTGGGCAAGACACTTCACCTTAATTCGCTGTACTCACTTTTACATGTCTGATATGTGTAATAATGTCATGTAAAGCACTTTGACCAATCGGAAAAGTGCTCTAATAAATGTAATGAAATGCAGATTAAAACTAAACTAACAAACCTGTTTTGAAAGTGTAAGAAGTAAAAGTAAAAAGTCGTCAGAAAAACAAGAAGTGGAGTAAAGTACTGATACCAGAAAAATGTACTTAAGTAAAGTAACAAAGTATTTTGTATTCCACTACTTCCCACCTCTGCTCTGATGTACACTAAAATTGTCTGAAAATATAATACTTTGTGCAATATACATACAAGAGCAGTATATCCTGCTGCAATTTCATTAATTTTATTATTTCCTATTAGTTTTTCGTCACTTTTCTTAAAAACAAATATACTGCTTCATCTTTTTTTTTTACCATGGTGTACATATCTGCTATTTTGTTGAAGTTTTTTACTTACTGTGTAATTAATAACAGGTGCATACTTAGCCATTTTAAAATGATCTGCTGTTGTAATCATGTACATTTCCTCGTTGCAGGACATATAAAAGATTTCTGATTCTGATTCTAATCAAAGTTATACTACAAGTCCTGTCGCTGGCAGGGTCAAACTTCCCTATTATTCTCTACTGAACAGGTTGTTTTATGGTAATATCTAAGACACATGTTTGGGCCTGCCTTATCATACTGGGAGAAAAAGCTATCCCAAGGCATGTCCTTGGAAAGAGAAGAGTGACAAGAGAGATAAAGGCTAAAATGATTAAATACAGTTCTTATCACCAAGCTCAATATCCAAAGGTTACCTCCAAGAACACGCTCACGTTGCATTCTTGCTTTCAGATCCACCACGAGTGAAAGTGAAGATTGCTTGATGCTCTATTAGTCAATTGCAACCAGTGTGCTTTCTCCTTTATAAGTGCTTTACTGTTGTTGAATCCTTACCTCAGCAGAAAAGGCTGGTTTAGTGTGTCCTACATTGACATCCTCTGGCACAGTGTGTGAACCACCCTGGAACGTGCTCTGGGCTTCAGACCAGCCCGACTTTGGTGTGTGCCACATGGACAATTCCTAGAGCCTCAATCTAAATATCTCTCCCACAGAGCTACAAGAGCAAGCTTTGGACTCCCAGTTTTCCTCAATAACGCATTTTTTTCCTGGCTTCTCGATCATTTCCATCATTCCGTCCACTAGTTTCCGCACTGAGACAGATGGACTGATGCAACAAAAAAACAAACAGACAAATTATCTCTTTCAACTGTCAATTCAGAAAACCCTGGGTACATTATCTCAAAGACCTCTGCTGACAAAATACTTAGGGAAGTCCTAAACAAAGTGTTGGATTTGGTCTTTTTTATGGATTTGTTGACAATACATTTTTTTAAATGAAAACCAGCCGTATCCTTTAAACTGTGTCCAGCTTTATTTTATACTGTATGTTTAATGTTGGGTAAGCAGCAATATGTCTTTATTATGTGAGTAATCATAATAGAATAATTTGCAATCCTCAACAAAATGGTGTACAAGAGATTTATTTATGAAAACAGAACACTCTTACACTGAAGTTTGTAGAAAATGTATATCTAACAACACAAGTATACAAAAAAAACATTAACATTTTGTGCATTGCAAACTCTCAACAAAATGAACAAGAAGGAACCCAAATGTGGAAGGGCACGGCTGTTACACAGACTTACAACAACACGGCTGTACACACTACACAGTCAAACTTTGTTTTTAGAGACCTTCATCTGGATTCCATTTCCAACAACACTTGTAAAGCTTCAAAACATTCATAAGTGAGATTTGTGACTAACATAAAAATGAAAAAGGCATTTGTATAGAATATCTTTCATGACTCTCAGCTGTTATATGTGAAATGTCTCTCAGGCAGTACTTAGGAATCAGGCAATTAAACTGCATTTCATTTCAATACCATTCCACTGAAACCGGGATGTGCTGTCTTTTTTTAGTATGACATATTGTGTTTCAATATCGTAGAGGAAAAGCTACCGTGCCATTTTTTGAAGATGGACTATTTTAAGTTCCTATAGACGTGTAGGAGTACTGAAAAATGTTCCACGTGTACAAAAGAAATATATCACTGAGGACGACGAAGCCCTTCCTGTACAGCCAAGAAAACAAACAGTAGCTTTTTGAAACACACGTGTAACCAGAATGAACTTCCTCTGGCAGCGAATATCAAACACATAAACACAGCATGTGTGTGATTACTGAAATGCAGCTGATGTTTATCCTCTCCAAAGCCTTATGCTACAGTTGATGTGAAACATTTGAAAAACTAACAAGTGAAGGAAATGCATGACAATACTACAAATCTTGCAATACTATTTGGTGTTATCTTGTGATTGTGATATTCAATTATGCGTTTTGTCAGTGTAAACAAATAAATAATTATTTACAAACTCTAGCAAAAAATGCCAACAAACAAAACAAGCAGAGCATAAATAATTTACAAAAAGGAAATATAATACAGACTTAGTATAAACATCTTTGGCATTTACTAAAATGGCTTATTTAAATCATTTTCTGTGAGAAGAAAAAACATTCAGGATGAAAAGAATGGATAAATAGGAATGTTATGCTTTGGTTACAGTTTATGTTTGTATAAACTGTTTGATTAGCCATGAATGAGCCTCGTAACACCAAACAGACAAAAATGTATTAAAGATAGAAAATGGCAGAGTCACAAGTTATTACAAACTGAAGGAAAGCATTAACAGCGTGTAAGTGGTTGTACAATAAACCCTATTAAATGTAGACATAGGTATAATTAGATAATCTGCTTTTTTTCAACCACAAAAAAACGTGTCCAATCCCACCAGTTCTTCTTTCCCAGATTCAGAAATGTACAAGTCAACAGCCATGCTTTCCCCGGTTCAAGGCAAAGCATGGAGAAGTATGGAAAGTCTCATTCACGCTGCAATGGATTTGGCGATGACGTGATGTTTACTTTGAGGAATTCTTGTCTTTTGCCTCCTGACGTTTTTTTCTATCAGACTTGATTCAGTTATCTGTGGAAAGATTGAGAAAACAGCTTCCATTACTAAACAAAACTGGGACACTCAAGGAGGTTCACACAGTCAAAGTACCAGGGAGCAGCAACAACATGTGCACTGTGTGCGTCAAAAATAAAAGCGTGACTTTAATATCTGTGGCTGTGATTGTGAAAAGGCTGCGGGCTCATTTTTCCAGTGTTTAGCACTCAACAGAAGATCCTTGCACCAACACGCAAGGTCTTTCACAATGCATCTGGGGCATTGTACATAGGCAAGCTGACAGGCAGGAACATAGCGTGACCATTCAATTTCAGCCAACACACAACACGTAAGCCCTCTCATTGTTACCTTGTGAACACTGTTGGCCACTCCGACTCATCTGAGGTTTGAAAAAGATGTTGAAGGTTTAAATACTTTACCCAGAATCATTTACAGATGGAGAGGGTTTTCTCCCACAGTGTCTGATCTTTGAGGTGTATACAGGTTGACGTATTTGGAACATTTGCGTGTCCACTTACATACAAATACATACAGTACACACCTCACACACATAAATCCCCAGACTAAACCCTTCAACAACTATTTGTACAATAAACACCTAAGTGTTGTCCACAGAATTTAAATGATGGTTAAATAAACTTACAGCACTAAACACTACATTTATTTTAGTCAAATCCATAATAAGACAGTATTTATATTTGAAGTGTTACCTAGCTAAATACTATGTCTGTTTGTATGTCTGTGTTTGTTAGAAGAATAACTTCTCCTGCCCCAGTGACAGCAATGTTTTACTTCCCAAGCCCATAAAATAGTTAATTTTTTTACAAGGTATTAATAATTATGAATCAGTTCAAACCAGATTTAATTTAATTGTGAACCCTTCAATGCTATTCATTACAAACTATTTTGATCTAACAGTTGAAACAAAATCAGTCATTCTTGGGATATGAATTCATACAATTGCGAATCATTTATGTTGCAGAAAAGCTATATTGGTTTCTACATATGGTACAAATATTGCTTTTACTTTGACAAGCTTTTACTTTGCTTTTTAAAATACTTTTAGCTAAATGAACTATGGTCAAATGTTTGGGAAGTTTTTGGAATATGTATCCCGTGATGCTTTAACCTGGCTCCTGAGGCTAAGCAGACAAGTTAAAGTGTCATATAATGTTTTTCCGAGTTGCTGTTTTTGAAATGTGCCATTATACATGCACGCACATATATACACACGTCATTATTTCTATAACAAAACAGAACTGTTTATAGTTAGAACTTTAAAGTAATCAAAGCATTTGTACTAACCTCTGCAATCATACTTGAGGTCGGAGAAGAACACCAGTTCTTGTGAGAAGACAAACAAGCCTAACCTTCCTCCGGCAAACGTCTTGTCATAAACTGGTCCTGAGTCAGCCATGATCTGTTTACCTTCATAGACCACAACCCTGCAGAATACAGGTCAGACATTAACTTCTTAATGAGTTGAGATTACAATGATTACTAGTGGACAGTATTTCCAACAAACTGCATTAGAGAGATTTTTAACAGAATACAATACAATAATACATATTATTACATAATACAATATTCCTTTTATGGTCAACTTTGTTTCTTACCTTATAAAACCAGTCTTTGGCCTGTGGATGAGATGCCACCTGTAGGCGGTGTAATCCTTCCAGCCAATGTTTTTGGGGTCATGCCACAGAGTCCGCACCTATGTCAAATAGTTAACAGCATTTAATACAGCTTCACCCTTTTGAGGTCACCTATTATGCAAAATCCACGTCTCGTGTATTTTATACATAAATATGTGTCCCCTCTGTGTAAAGACATTCAAAAGTTTCATGAAAAAAGATTCTCTCTCTTTTTGTCCGGATCCATTTATATAAAAACCTGTCTGAAAATGAGCTGATCAGATTTGGGCAACTTTGTGATTTCATAACGATTTTTTTGCTTGTGTAACCATTAGCCAATAACCAACCAAGGTACCCCGCCCCCCCCCCCCGACCACCATTATCACCTGAATCGTCCTCCTAGGGCACCCTTGTGTTTAAAAAAAAAAAAAACCCTTTGTAAATGGGCGTGGGGTTTGGCTGTTCATTTCCATTTAGGGCTGAAACACAGGGTTTTATGGGATGCTACAATGCATGACCTGTTTGGTATTTCGAGCCAAACACTTCAGAGACATGTTTTGTATATATCTGAGACCTATAATATACTGTTGAAAAAGAGTATAATAGGGGACCTTTAAAATAAACTAAAGATCATCAAGCATGAAGCCCACCTGTCCAGCAGTGTTGCCCGTGTGCCACAAAGCATTCCTGAGGTTTTCTCCTGTGCCAGTGGTGGAGTTGACCACTTTGAGTGAAACACCGGAGATGCCGAAGGCCTTCGAGGGCTTGTCCTCCCAGTAAGTCTGCGTGATCTGCTTCCACATCACGACATAGAAGCGCCCACTCGACTGGTAGCCGAACACAAAACCTGCATAGTCATCATCTCTGTCCGTGTTCACGTACATCGTTCCGCTGAAGTCCACAGCACTGAACTCATCAAAACCTGTGATGGTGTGACAGAAACGTGCCAAATATTACAGCTGTGAAGTCAAACAGAGGTTCAAAGAGCATAAACTAATGGAGTAAAAATATGCAAGCGGCTCACCGACTGCGATGCCTGGGTCAGAGTTGGCAGTCTGGACCAGCTCTTTGCCCTGATGTCTGACCACCCAGTTGGGATCGATTTGAGTGGTTCCCTTAGGATCCAAGTGGACCATCTGGAACTTTCTGAAGTCTGTGATACTGATGGCATTGTTCTCCGGACACACATCAAGAATATCTGGAATACTGTCGTTGTCAAAGTCATCTTTGCAGGCATCTCCTCTCCCATCGCCTGCTCAAGAAAAAGAGATCAAATAAATTAGTTTGACCCAATTAAATGTAGACATGTGAGATTTATATGACATTTTTTCCTATTTCTCCAGAGATGGGAAAATCTCTATGGCAGCATGTGAGTATCATAACAAAATTCCCTCTTCTCTGAGTACTAAGCAGCTCCTCCAAGTCAATATAAAAATGAATGGGGGAAAAAACGATTCCTCCCAGGAATCTGACTTTAATACCTAGGCCAAGTCTAATAAGGCAAATCAGCCATCTGTTCATGCTGTGACAACTTCCACTGATACTTGGAATAACTTCCACTGACATATGAGTCTATTAAAGGCCAGGACCAAACAGTGGAAAGGACACCAGAGGCTAATGAAGGCCACAGTGTGGAAGTAGCTAGCTGCTTTCTGTCATCAGCTTTGTTATTGCACATGGGCCAAAACGATCCTATCAAATAAACACTATCTGACGAGCTGTGAAAGCGTCAGTGTCCGGGGCCTTCCTCCTTCGCGGTCTGTTTTCGGTTACAGACAGCTGTACAAACTCCAGGTAACCCTGCTTAAATTGGGCACTGTGGAATAATCACTAGCAAAGCCTGAGGGAAATAAAAACTTCACAGCCTGGCGTGTGCCCTGCTGGGCGGCTCACTGAAGTCATGCAGAATGACATCAATTGTGCCAAGCCGACCGTTGACTTTTTCCACAGCCACCATATTTCACACCTGCTGCAATTGAGCTAATTGCTGACTGTGAAAACATCTGTGGGACGGCAGGCTGAGTTAAATGTGATGGAGTCAGAGAGTAATGAGTGAAAGTCTGAGTGCAGCTGAAGCTTCAACTTCCACTAAGGAGACCTTGAGTTGAGATTATTTTGTCAATAAACTGCTAACCCCTTTATGTCAAAATGTATCTTGATGTCAGTTTTAATTAAATATTGTTTAAGTAAGCAACAAATAAGTTGATGAAGTTCCCTAGTCTTAAAATAGTACGCAGCAAAATAATATGGCTGTAGGTAACTTAAGTCGGGGAACATTTTAAAGAGGCAGTTAACCACAAAATCTACATTTTCCGATGACCTGAAGTGCTATTAATCAATCTTGAATATTTTGAGTTATACGATACGATACGATATACTTTATTGTCCCCGTAAGGAAGACAATATGAGTTGCTTCATATGGAGATATTGGCAGCGGAGATGTCTCCCCTTTAACACTTTAAATGTTAAATCCTCACCATCAGAGTCCACCTGATCTTCGTTGGGTGTCAGTCTGCAGTTGTCCTTGTCGTCAGGTATACCATCATCATCATCATCATAGTCACATGCGTCTCCTTTGCCGTCCTTGTCATGGTCCACCTGGTTGGCGTTGGCCACATAGGGACAGTTGTCCAGGTTGTTCTGATGGCCGTCCTCATCGATGTCCTGGTTATTGTCACACTGATCTCCAACCAAGTCGTTGTCCACGTCGGTCTGTTGGATGAAAACAGACAGAGGTTAACACTTCCTACACTTACTGTAACGTGCCATTATCATGCAGTATGGTATGTCACCTGGTCGGGGTTGTGTAACAATGGACAGTTGTCACACTGGTCACCAACTCCATCCATGTCAGTGTCCTTCTGTTCAGTATTGTACACATAGGGACAGTTGTCGGCCTCATTCAGAATTTCTGAGGAAAAAGGGAAGTTTTATTGAGAATTTAAGGTACAAATATAATAATAGGCTGCCTTAGATGGACTGATTTGATCTATTAAAGTTTGGCTATTTTACCATCTCCATCAATGTCTATTGCACAGGCGTCCCCTTCTCCGTTGTGGTCGGTGTCTATTTGAGCAGGGTTGTGCTCATAAGGACAATTGTCGCAGCGGTCGCCAACTTCATCCTTGTCAAAGTCAAACTGGCGAGGATTGTAAAGTAAGGGGCAGTTGTCCTGTGGGGGAAATAACAGTAGTTGTTAGGGAATACTTTTATTATCATGAATGTGTTAATAGAAAATGTGCCAAAAACTCTTGTACCCTTTCGTCGAGAATTCCATCATTGTCGTCATCCTTGTCACAAGCATCTCCTTGACCGTCTTTGTCAAAGTCTTCTTGTCCAGAGTTGGGAAGGCTAGGGCAGTTATCCTACAAATAATAAGACACAGATACCATAATTTATAATAACTGCAGCAATGGCTACACCAAGTAAGGTAATGAAGTACAAGAACATACCTTCTTGCAGTGATAGGTGGCGTTGGCACCACACACAAGGTTCTGATTGGGCCAGCCATCCAAATCTGAGTCTTCTCCACAAATGAAGCCGTCTCCAGCGTAACCAGTCCTGCACTCACACTTGTACATAGGGTCACTGAAGTGGCTGATGTAGATGCATTCGGCATATTTGTGACAGTTGTGGGTTTTGTCCTTGCATGGGTTCTCTGGCTCACACAGCTGAAGAAAAACACGGCAGGTTATCAATGACATGTTGAAGTCAAGAGTACTTATCTTACTACTACTTCCTTAAGGTTTCTTTTTGGAAGCTACTTCAAAGAAAGGGCTTATCTGAATCTAAAGGAGAGATTTTGGCCACAGTGCGTGGCTTTTCTGGGCACAGTTGATTTTATGAAATCCCATTTAATGCATTATCCATCCCACTATGACCCACTGTTGCCGCTTTATTGCAGCACAAGGTATTCACAGCTGCCACTCATTACCAGAGGATGAGCATGAAGGCAGTCTGGATGCCACTCCATGAGCTCATAGAGCAGAGAGTGACAGCAGGACAGGCCTTTGATCAAAACCGTGAAATGGAACCCCCTTAATCCAAGCAATGAGACAATTCCTGTTTTCCCAAATCGATTAACAACATTGGGGCATCATATCCAAGACAAGCAGCTGCAAAGGCCAAAGACGAACATAATGGTCCAAGAGGGATTTATGCAAGGGTCAGTCAGAGTAGCTCAGGAGTTTATGAATACAATGATCACAAAGGAGAAGAAAAGGGTGTTCCAATCAAGTAATTAGTGTGACTTTTATGACATGTCGTATTACTCGTAATGCCGCTCAAAACTTAGCAGCTATGACAGCGGTGGAATCTAACTTGTTTTGAAGGTCTAGTGAGGGGAGCCAAAGTCAAGAACAGCTTCCCATTGTTTTGCTTTAATAAAAGCACTGATCTGTTCAGCATCTACAGTAACAAATACAGTTTCAATCTACCTCTGATCTTGCAGTTAAGGTAACAGAAATGTGTAACATATGTTTGTTCTTAAGTTTCCCAAATGTCCTCCTGCTCCTTCTGCCCGCTGATACTGGGTCAAGCTGGAGTGGCTTCCCTTCCAACGAAGTATGAACACCCTCAGAGAAAAAACTAGGCTTGTAAATCACACAAAGTTCTTCTTCTATCATTCATGAATTTGGATCCGACATACAAAAATCCACACAGCTGCTTTTGAAAACCTAGCCTGGAGCTAAAGGCCCACATGTTTCTTCTCTTTACTTCATTTTGTTCTCACTTCAAATGCTATCCCTGTTTGAATAGCATCCAATCAATAGTTTGTTATTGGAACTGAATGTGAATAACATTCACTCACTTGTTTGTTCTTCTTTGCAGCCTCCACACCCATACCAAAAGGCTGGGTGCCCTTGTAGCGCTTCGGACAGGGCAGGCAGTGAAAACCTGGGTTGGTGTTGACGCAGCGCTGCATTCCACTCCCTTTGTAACAAACATCAGAGACCATGTCGCACTGTAAGAGGGGAATGAAAAGAATCAGTGAAATTCAGACAAATAATTACATGAAGGAAGTATTAAATACATGTCTGGTTCATGCACATGAGGAAAACAGGAGTTTTTACTTCATTGATATCTTCACAGTGGGTACCATTTCCACGGAAACCAGCAGGGCATGGGCCACACTCCCAGGATCCATCTGGAGAGCTGTTGCAATCCACTCCCCCAAAACAAGGGTTAGACAGACAGCCATCTGCAAAACATTTAGATGGGCACAAACAAGGGATATTGAATTAAACATTGTTGGATATATCTGAATAGTGTGCCTCCAAATGATTAGACTTTAAAATGAGATTTTAACTCAAATTGATACTTATAATTTATTTAATATCGATACTTAAAGGTGGGGTAGGTAAGTTTGAGAAACCGGCTCGAGATAAACTTTTTGTTATATTCCATGAGATGCTCTTAACATCCCGATAGCAATGAATATCTTAAGTGCTTTGACAAAAAATCCATTCAAAAAATTCATCTGTGGAAGCCGTAGTACTGTAAAAAGCACGACCAATCATTTTAGCCGGCCCGGCTAAAATAACTGGAAGGCCTACCTGCCTATCAGCCTTCCATCTGTGCACAAACTTATCTCGTGCCCTCATTGGTCATGTGCGTGTTCGTGTGTTGGAGGAGGGGCTCTGTAAGGGAGTGGCAGATTTTTTCCGGCTGTGTATTTTCAAATTCTAGCGCACTCGAGCTGGTTTCTCCAGAATTACCTGCCCCACCTTTAAGTTAAAAAATACATTTAACAACATTTCTTTCAAACACAGTGCTTTAGCTACTCTGCAAGAAATACTTTAACTTTTTTTTTTCATGTTATCTGTCAGAAATATAATCTTAAAGTATCAAGACAAGTTCAACAGTCTACAGACATGTTAGCTATGCTACTTAGGCCAGTGTTGCTTTTAGCTTAAAGCTAAAGAGTGCATAATGAATGACAGTTGCAAAGCATACTAATATGGTGGTGTTTAGCATGTATAATGATCACCCTGTACAGCATGAACGTTTACTGTGTTAGCATGTTAACTTAGCTTAGCAGCACAATTAGCAAACATGGTGGTGTTAAGCAGGTATAGTAAGTCAGTAAAATAATAAATGACAGAAATTGACATCCCTAGAGCAAAAAGATGGCGTGGCTAATGTAGATGACCGCTGCTCACCAACAGGACAGGGTTTTTTGTTACAGCTGTCACTGTCCTCAGCCTCCCCGATACATTTCTTGCCACCATACTGAGGTTGAGGACTATTGCACACACGCGCCCGACTTTTGATCCCTCCTCCGCATGTTGAAGAACAGGTTGCCCATGGAGACCAAGGACCCCAACCACCATCAACTAAAAAGATAAGGAAATATATGATAAGGAGTGCATTTTTTTGCCATCAAGTATTTCATTCTACACATATTTTCGCCATTTTCTTTATAAAAAAGCAGCCAGAGAGTCTGAAGCGTGGAACTTAATACTACAAGAGAAAACATACAGAGCTGATTTGAGTCAACATTTTCTGAACGACAGACAGGAATCCAGTCCACAACACAGGGGGAACGTTGCCTCGGGGGAGCCAAAAGGGTCAAGAAAAGTCTGGTTCTTTCACACGGATGCTGCTGTAATGGAGATGCTGCTTTTGAGTTAACAGGCTGAAACACTCACTGGGACAGGGCTCTGCAGTGCAGCGCTGAGTCTCTCTCCCATTCCCCTCACACTCTGTACCCCCCAGTTGTGGCATGGGAGCGTTGCAGTGTCGTATCCTGGTGATCTGTCCTTCTCCACAGGTCACTGAGCAGGACGACCATGGGGACCACAAACTCCACCCTCCGTCCTGACGAACTGGGTATCAAACATCAAACATCTCATTCAGAGATCAACAAAACACATGTCACATATTATCCTCTAGATTTCCACTCAGTCAAATAGTTACAGACGTGTATAATTTGCAGAAAGCAAAGAAAATGGCCACCACATTTTCTTTAAGTAAACAATATGTGATGCTGGCGACGATGGCTCACTTTCAAAGATGTTCTATGATGCCTGCGCCAGTATTTATGTCATTGTGGGTAAACTTACCTCCAGTGGTTAGACTGTTTCAGTTACTCACACAGATGCAGTGTAATGTAAGCTGCAAGTAATAACACATGCAAATCCTACAATTTATGAAAAGCCGTATGTTTGGGCTTCCACTTTCATGTAGTACTGTCCATTTAATGATCAAATTAATTAATATTAATTATTTTTGCAAGCAGTGGTGAGTCACAGCGCTGTGGAACACTCAGTGATTTATTTGGAATTTAATTTGAGTGGCTACACCCAGTAACCATATCATGAGCTCCAGGGCTTAACTGGGATTCACTGGATCCTTTTTCGACAGATTGAAAAAGAAACAGAGGCGTTCAATTGGTATTTTGCACTTTTAGGGATCCTATCATAATATGTTCAAGGTTCAAGGCTTTTATTGGTCATACGAACATAGCTACAGTGTAGTTATGACGATGAAAGTCCTAGGTCACAGGCTCCTCCAACAGTGCAACACAATAAAACAGATAAACAGAAAAATATAGTGCAAGTAAATAGTGAATAGTAAATACAAAAAGAAAAATAGGGAAAAAAGTGAAATAGTGCAGTATGTTTTCACAGTTCCAGCATATTTCCCCCTCCCACATCACATACTGTTATTTGTATTAATATTGATTTGGGCAAAGGTAGCATACTTTGATCAAGTAACACTACTGCACTTTAGGTTGCTAATACATCTCAAGTGTTTAAATGAGAACTGAGTGGCAGAAGAGTTTCAACAACGTCCTTACCACGGCTGTCGCATCTGCTCAGGCTACACTTGCGGGTCTGAATAGAAGATCCGCTGCAGGGGTTGCTGGTTGCATCACATGACCGACCCCTCTGCTGAGTTCCTATCCCGCAGGTGACTGTGCACTCCGTCCACTCTGACCAGGGAGACCAGCCATCCTCACTGTCTATCGCTGGAACAAGCAAAAGCACAAAGTCAACTTTCTTTCGCAAACACTCCCCCTCTCCTCGATGTTTAAACAGAACTACAAAATGACCATCAAAGGATCATGACTGCATTGTTTTTATTATTTATGTCAGCCTGTTTATCGCATGACGTCATCTGAAAATCCCACAGCAGCCACACTGAGTGACTTGTATTTTGTCCCATAAATATGTGGGTCGCTCATATAAACCAACTGGCTGCAACACTATTGTGGTCAAACTTTATATGTGTGGACTATTGTTTTTACGCCATATTGAACCATTAATTTCAAATAGCATTCACGCATAAAACTTAATTGTGTTTATATACTGGGAGGATCTGATTACTTACGCAAACACACTGGGCAGCACTCTCCGTCGATAAATGACGGGCTGGCACAGGCCACTGGGGGGCATGTGATTTGGTGACACACAATTTTGGACTCCTGCCATGAATGAATGAAATACATATATCAGGATCATTGACATCCACGGTGAATCTGTCCATATTTCCACATGACTTGGCACTACCTGGCAGGTACATTTGGTGCAGCTGTCTACAACCCAGTCTTCCTTATCATCGAAGAGGCGGCCATCCTGCCAGCACATGTTTTTCTCTTTTGGCTTCTTCATCTTCCCAAGGGCCTCCTTCATGACTGTGTTCTCCTCTGTCTTAACATACAAAGACAGACATATTTGCAGTCAGAGAGGAGATCAGTCATAAACGATTAGGGCACACTCATGACAGAGGTATGCTGCATTCCATAAAGAGGCATACACCTGCTGAAAAGCTGATTCCATCATGAGAGCACATGTGAGGTTACTTTTCACCAGGTGGAAAGGGTAATAGTGCATAATGTCCCAGTAAAAATAGTGTTTCTCACTTAAAGAGTTTAACACATCACTTGTGTTGAAAACCAGTTAAAGCATGAACATCACTTTCCATGTTTCCATGCCCTTTCCAACAGTCCTATTTTTTTTGTGCTACATATTCTTCTTTCTGTGTTTTTGTATGCACTATATACACCAAAGCTAATTCCTCGTATGTATCAACCTACTTGGTAATACAACCGATTCTAATTCTGATTCTGATGTAGCAGCATGTAGCCCTTTTAATTAACCTATTCCTCCAACATGTATTCCTCTCCAGTTCATAATCAGAGTTCAGGTCGACAACTTCATATGATTATGAGACATCTTTCTTTAAGATGGCCTCAATAGGGAAACAAAGCTCAAAGACCAGAAATAAAAAAAATGTAATAACCCAAAGAGGTAATCTACACGAAAAAGTTACTACATTTTATTATTATTATTATTAATGAGAAAATGTTTAACTCAAAATGTGATTTGCATTACTCAAAATGGCAAACTACATGTCTTTATTTCTCTATGTTTCAAGGAAAACAGCACATTAAATGTGCTGCTTAGTTGTCCGTATTGTAACCTCCAGCCTAGTTGGAGACCAGGGGATCTCTGGCTGGACTCCTGAACACTTGGGAGCTGTCAGTCGATAAACTATTGCCAAAGGTGTGTGTGAGCATCCTCCCGTTGGAAAAAGGAGGCAGCAGCGTGCAGCACTAGAATCTAAGACACCACTCGATCTGGAAGAGCCTCAGGGACCCTTCTCATCCCAGCCACATTTTTCTTTCTCCCAAGGTTCATGCTTGGACTCTCTTATTGCTGGGAGACTCCCAGAGGAAACACATGGGCTGTTTAAACACAGCCAGACATTAGACTGGAACCCATCGCTGCCAGGGGAACACTTCCTATATCCACATGTAACATGTCATAAAATCTTTCTGACTAACGCTACAGATAGCAGGAGTCACACGGGTTCAGCCACCACAGGCCACTCTATAAACAGTCCTGCAGCTACTTTCTGTTTGCTTTCAAACCAATGGAGGTAACCTAGTAACCTAATTCAAACTTCTTACTTCCTGGCTACCACAGCGAGGATTGTATAATTTGTTTCCCTAAAATGTCAATTATTTAGTGAAATTTTCCTTCCTCACACAAAAACAGATTTGAATGATTTTCCCATTCAGCACTGAAATTGGCATGTAAAGCAGAGGGAAACAGGCAGTAGCTTGTCTAACACAAACACAATGATTTACACTATGTCACTTTTACTACTTACCACTTTTTGCAAGCCATCAATAAGGTTGCTGACGACAACTCGCAGGCCATTGAGCTCCTGGAACATGGTGCTAAGTTCCTCGCAGGAGCGCTCGCACATATCTGCGCCCACATCGTCTGTCTTCTGACCGATAATGTTTGTGGTGATGGAAGGACTCACATCTACAATTTCTGTGCTCTCGCTCACAATATTGGCATCATCTGGAGGGGGCAAAATAGAGACATCAAGACAACGAAGATACAAATGAAGGACAAACATTGGTGATGGGAAACACACTTGAGGGGTCTGATGATTGAAACACAAGGACTTTGTTTAGGGAACGGAGTGATTTCCGTTTTGTTTGTATCCGGTAAAAAGATCACAACAATGCAGTAATTACAATGTTTGGTTTTGTTCTCCAAAACAGATGTTCACTCAGCGTGGGTTTGATTTGACAAATGGATCTGTCTGAAACACTGACGGTAAATCTGTCCACCAGAGATGACAGCAAGGGTTGGCTGTGGGAGGGGATTGAAAATATTGGTATTCGAGAAGTGAGGAGAAACCACACCGTTATAAATCCTATGGACCATTTATAGAAGTGGACATTTCCTATATGAACTTAACAGACCAAGTGACCACACAGATGGGTTTACAAGCAGCCTGTGAAGCTCAGGGTCTTTTTCTTACAGCTGATCCGTAGCACAGGCACTAGAAATACCCTCATCTCCAAAGTGTGTGAAATCCCTCGAGTTGAAGCAGACAATCTGCAAATCTGATAGGCGAAAATACAAATCACAGAGAAAACAGGGAATCTTTTGTGGGGTGGGAATACACTAAACCATATGAAATTATGAGTATCTGTCTTTTAAACTCCCTTAATTTATTTTCCTAATTTGTATCTCAAACCACTTCATCTTCAGCGAGGAGCTTTATTGCTGTGTGATGCTGAAAACAAACACACAAGACACATATCAAAGCTCCATGGAATGCCTGTCAGTCAGCCAAAGCACAGCACATATCTGCAACTGGTTTGGATCTTACAATGTAAATTGCCGAAGATTAATAGCAGACCAGGGGACTCTAAATCAAGTAGTCGTCCAAATTGCTCAATGATGTCCCACTGTAGCCAGTGCTATGTTTTCTTTCCCTTTCAGTCTGGTAGATTCATTCAAATCTCAGGAGGGCTTCACGCTGTGTGTGTGTGTGAACGTGCGCAAGCTTGTCTGTGAAAGCATTTAAACATTCTTCTCTCCCTGATAGACATTTTATTTTTTTCCTCAAGGTAGATCGAGGAAAGAATATCAAAAAAAAGGGCGAGAGCTTGTGTAGTTTTAATACTGCCCATTAATGTCCAACATGACAGTTTTTATGAGTGTGGGTTATGTGACTTTTGGCATTAGAATTGCTGCCAGGGCAGAACCTTGACTGGTACCAGCCAGTATGCAGAAAACTTCCAAGCCTTGGTGACTTTTGTTAAAAAACAAAAACTCTTTCAACACAGCTTGTGGCATCTAAAATGCAACAGCTCTGTCACGCACAAACATGCCGACCACATATTGATTTGCTTTGTCACAGCAAACTAAAGACACTGTTTCCAGCTCTTGGGACCCTTTAGCTTTGTTGAAAATGATGATTATGTACATATTAACTGGGATATCTGTATCCTTTTTTGTTACAGTCTCTCTGTGTGTGATGATCATGAGGTACTGTTCCTCATGCGAGCAAAGCTTCAGCTGAGAAAAGCTACCTAATCAGCCAATTCATGACTTCATTGTGTGTATGTGTGTTTGTGTGTGTGCAGCTGGAAATGGAAGCACCCTGCTCTGCAGTATAGCATTCACTTTCTCTTTTCTTTCTCAGGCATTATCCCAAGTCCAATGCCAATGGAAATAAATGTGAGCATCTGTATCTCCTTTTTTTCACCACACACACTGATCGACATCAAGCCACTGCATCGACACTGTTGTTTCTGTAAACACAAAGTAATAGTGGGAGATCCTGCCGCATATCAAAGCTGCAACTTTCTTGATCCACTTTAGAAAGAAAAAGAAAAAAAAGCTACATTTGAACAAAGAGAGGCTCTGAGTTTGCTAAACTGTTTTGTCTGGCAAGTTGCTTTCGTTTATGCTTAACAAAACACAGATACCATGCTCTGGAGGATTGCATGTGAAAGAGTTTCCCGATCACATCTGCAAGGTATTGGGCTTCAAACACTTAGGAAATATAATTATTTTTGACTCATCATTTGGCTTATGAAAACCTCACAAATAGAAATGGTTCTCACTGCATGAGTTTGGCAGGAACTTTTGGATGACAGTGGTTTAAACTAAAGAAAACAACCCAAAAAATCCACTCTTACCTTGTTTGAGGACTTCGCAGTCTCTGCTCAGCAGGATGTCTTCCACTGTGGTGTCAAAGATAAAACGCACATTCTGCAGGAGGCCCTGTTTGGAAAGAAAATATGTGTCTCTATTGCTTATTTTGGCATATTTTAGGAATTACATATGTCCCTTTTCAATAGCCACTTACTACTGTTCAAGCTTGCATTGGGAAAAGAGAAACACTTTCTCTCTTGACCTTGTCACCCTCAATTTTACAGACAGGGGTAATTTAGAGTCTAAATCTGGAGTCTTTTACAGACAAGAAGACCAAGGCAACATTGAGCCACTCTGCCACACTTTAAAGAGGGAATATGCATGTCTCTTCTTCTGGAAACTGTTGTTTAAAATGAGCTTTTATTACAGGCTTTGTTAAGACCACAGTTTCTTGTAATTTATGAAAGGTAACACAATATTCTCGGGCCGTTAAACTTCTGCAATCCAGCCAGAAAAGTCACAAAAAGACTGAAGTAAGAATTAAGTTTCCAGATGCTAGGAAATCCTAGCAGCAAATAAGCCAAAGTCTTACCCTGAAGTGGTTCTCCCGGGTGGATCCCTTGGCAACATACATGAGGCTTCCCTCAGCCTGCAGGTGCTCGTAGAAAGGCTCATCCAGGATGAAGCTGTCTACCAGGCTGCAGCCAACAAAGAGGTTTGCATTTTCACCATGAACATGAAGTGTGATATTCTTCCACTGTGAGTCAGAAAGGTCCACATCCTCAAACGAAACCACGTTCTGGGAGCCGTCCACCCAGTACACCAGGTCCAGAGTGTTGGCACGTCCGTTGGACACAATCTCAAACTGCCGCCTGCCATCAGAGGTCTCCAAACCAATCAGGGTGCCCCTTGAGGCGCGGTCTTGGCGGATGCTAGCCACAAACACAAAGCCCTCATTGTTTTGAATCTGACGTAGTATTTGTTTTAGTATGGGGGGGCTCACTGGGGGCAGGTGGTCGAAGCGGATAAAGCGGAAAGCTGGGGCTTCTGAGTCTTGGCCCCGAAACTGTTTGGCCCCCAGGGTCTTGCGAGAAATGTGGGTGATTTCAAACAAGTCGAATAAGGTCTCATCCTCCTGCTCACCATCTACAAGTTAGACCAAAAATAAATGCATAGGGACTGTTTATGGAAAGATAATACTTATTGATAAAATACTGTCTTGAAAATAAGAGAAAATGGCATAAGGCATAAACATTGAAAACTATTCAAATAATCTTAAAAACGTCACTGGAATGTAGGGTTGCACCTTAAGTTAGTTTTACTAGCATTGAGTTAGGTCATAACTTAAACAACATCATAATAATAACTTCCTATTGAAAGTCAGCATTGCAGTCACAGTTACAATTGTTCCACTTACCTTGAGGTAAAGCGTGGAGGAAATTAAATGATAAGAGCAGCAAGAAGAGACACCTCCTGAGTATCATATCTCCTTCAAAAGAAACAGAAATATTTTGATATTGTTATTCGTTTTTATGGTTTTTGTGGCGACACCTTGGGTCCATTTGAAATGTTGGGTTTGCCTTTGAGCCTCTCAGTGAATATTTAAAAAAATAGTGAAATAGATACAATAGTATAAACAAAATCCCGGATATTTAACTGTAATCTACCATTTACAGCATCTGGAAACTCTTTAACTTTCCTTAAAGTGTTTTCACCCAACAAGTAGCCTAATGAATTACTTAGCGCTGTTCAACTGCCCCTTGACTGTAAACCATCAATCCACTTAATAAAGTTAAACGACAAAAGTGCCGTCCATTTAACTTACCTGACGAAGGCAGACGTTATGTTTCAGTCCGTCAGATATCCGACAAAAGTCAAATGAAAAAGCCGATGACAAAAGGAATAAGAAGTGGTAACTCCTGTAGACCTCGTGCGTAAAAAGGGTTAAGTCCACGTTGGTTCTAAACATCCACAGTCTGCAGGACTAAAGGCACAACAGTGACTAGAGCATCCACTTCCCTCCTCTTATATAGAGGCATGCAGAGAGCCTGTCAGTCAAACTGCTCTGGGTATGAACCGTTTGCAGCCGGTTGTTAAGAGACCGAGTTACATAATTATCTTCCGATGGCGTAATTTTCATATCCGCGCGCGCTCATAGAGGCTGGTATGAGGGGTGAACAACCCATAATTTCTCACGGCGTGATGTCCACCATCTCCTCCCTATCACACCCACCTTCCCTCTATGTCGACAGCTAATTCACTTTAATTGGGGAAGGGAGATTTGGACTGTTACACACTAAAGACACAATGTTATTTGTAGTGATTAAAAAAACTAACAACAACAATGTTTTCAGTATGTTGCTCTGGGTGATCTTAAAAAACAAAACAATTCATAACAGCAGAATAATGATATGGTATAAAACAGAGACTCTAACCCCACTTTCTTGAATCTCATAGGTTATAGAAATAATTCAAGCTTTAAGTAACATTTTTGGAGTTGTGCTTAAAGGCATTTTGACAAAAAAATAGTTATAGAAAATTCCAATTAAATCTGCAATGTAATAAAACAAAACAAGATCAAGAAAATGACCTCTAATACGATAGAAACCTTGGATGCTTCCAGTGCTTGGAGACTGATAGGTTTTTGCCAAAGCTTTCCTCTGTGGTGTCAGGGAAAAGAAAAGCTGATACAACATCTAATTCCTGGAGCCCTGTGGAGGGATCATAGCTCTGGATGTGCATGGGTAGGCCTTTGTGTACCAATAGGATACGTCTAAGAGCTGCTTTGCGTCAATTGGAAACCTGCATTCCATTTAAAGGAAAAAACAGGCTGGAGAACAGACAGTTTCTTACCAAATTGGACAATTTCATTTCAACAACATAAATTCATAACCTGACATAAATTAGAAACAGTAGTGAACATTAAGTCAGACATACAAAAATAAGACAATGTACGCTGATGATAAAAGCCCTCTGCAGTGGCCAGAGAACATCAGATTTAAACTGTCAGGGGTGGAAAAAGTTAAAATGCTCCACAGACTTATGCTCATTAAAAACGGTAGTGTGCGGCTGTCAGTTGTAGTTTCTCAAGACGTGATTTAATCTGTTGAATATTTTCCCTTTTAACTCATTAATTATCAACTTATAATGTCAGTTATGGAAGGAAAAGTCTCCATTGGCTTTTTAAATATAGAGCTAGTCCTTCTAGTTTTTAAAGCATTAGTATAAGCCGGACATTCTTTAAATAAAATGACCATTATTCAATTAATTATTATCATGATGCCACTGATCATTTTCATTTTTTAAAACTGCATTGTGTAAGTCAAACTTGCAATACATCAATATCTGGTTATGGTTATGGAAAACTGCCATCACCTACATATGACATCTAAGATATGAGGCTTTACCGAAAAGGTTAAGAAAATATTTTTCAAAAAGTTCTGGGTCATTTGGATGCTTACCTAGTGGGCAGCAGAGATCCACACAAAACTATGGACAACTCTTTAAGTGCAACAAACACCAGCGATCAGGAGGAGTCATGCAATGAAGGTGATGGATGTCAGTTAAGGTTGATAAACAATGATAGTTTCCAACTCTCTTCTCCAAGCTGTGACTTCACCAAGGAGGTTTAAGTGTTTTTTAACAAGGAATGGGTACAGTGTGACTCAGGAGCACAGTCCAAAAAGGAAATCTGGCACCTGAAATGTTTAAAGTATGAGAACTGGAGAGAGTGACACATATTACATTGAAATTCTTGCGTCCTCTGTAAAATACAATAGTCCTGGGAATGACCAAAATTAAGAAGTTGCATAGAAATGGTCTTTTAAGTTAAGATTTACTTCAAATTGTTCATTTAATCACGCCAAACATTGAGTAATTCCAATGAAACAAATTTGGCCGGATTATCTGGCATTGTAAAATATCATTGTAATATCTCCCAAATGGAATGACCGCTCTCTTTGCATGACAATTGCAACACGATGTAAATGTATGCATTCTAATATCTGGAGGGAAGTATAATTTTTCCTTAGATGTTACTGCCCTTATTACTCATTTACTATAGGCTTTTCACTAACTATAGTTTACCAGTTAGAAACCACTAGTAAGATTGTTTGTGGTGATGGCAATGGCATCAAATTAATCTTTGTTGCTCCAAAGCCAATGAGACTGTTCCTCTACCCATTTAGCTATAGCCTTTATGATGGTTGATTTATCATGCACACTAGTTGGCAGTCTTGTCAATATAATTAAATAAATCAAACTCTACTCATAGCACTTTATGTGCAATATGTTACTTTAGCTGTGTTTAGCCAAGCTGTGTTTAGTACTAATAAGCTGACAATACACTAAACTAAGAAGGTTAACATATTCATCATTATATCTGTTAAAAACGAACATTGTCATTGTGAGTACGTTAGTATGCTTACATTTGTAATTAGCTATAAGCAACACTATGCTGTAACTAGAGCCATAAAGAGCTGCTAGCATAGCACGTCTGACTAAGATAGATTGAAGTTTCGCACAATAGCAATTTTCACTGTCAAAATATTATAGTGTTTCCCTCGCCAAACACAGGTCACTTAAATTTCACAGTCAATGACTTCATTTATTTTGGTCTTGTTCCTCAATTTAAACACTTGTGTGCTCGAGCTTATTTTCTTTCAGGAACTTTAGACAACATTTGTATTGTTACCATCGATGTCAATTTGACCTGATGACACAATGTTTTGTTTATATATAGCTGATGTATGGAGCAACATCAGTAGAACCATCAATCTGAGCCTCTTGGCAGCAGAAAGATATGGAAACAAAGAAAATTGTTTTTCAGAAATAGATCTTCACAATACAATTGTGTGTGAACCAATGACAAAACCACACAATGTTTTCATTTAATGGCTCATGCATTAGGCTATGCATCAACTGATACCATAATGATACAATATCCTCAGCTACCTGGAATCCAGAAGGAAGTTCTTATTCAAAATCCTGTCTAAACGTCCTGATCTTGTTCCAAACACAGGATATCTACACATTTCCTCTCCTACAGAGACGGATTGTTGCAGGTCGTATTTTACAACTTTTGAGTTACTTGACAGGCTTCATTTCACAAAACAGAGGTCCCTAAATATAGATTTTGAGCGAAATGAAAGTCCAGAGTGGTGCAAGTACACTGCAAAAACATTCAGGCTGATCTGTACACGCCATTAATCTTTCAAATCAATATTCTGCAGAAGGAGTAGTTTGACTTTCTGGGTTCAAAGGAAGTTTTCACTGTTTCACTGTTTCATGCTAATGCTGTCCACTAGTCACCTTACACTTTCAACAATCTGGGACAAATATGAGGAGGCTACTTTTCATTTAATTTTGTTTCATTTCAAACCTTTATTTAACCAGATTGGTTCCATTGAGATCATAGATCTCTCTTTCAAGGGAGACCTCCAACATATACTGTAGGTTCCACATGAAACATAAAACAATAAAGGACATCATACATTATATTTACAGGATACATTTACATAGTTACAGTATAGACATTTACAAGTGCCCATAGTATCAACGAGCATTTCATTTAGCCTAGCTTTAAAAACATGCAGAGGAATGAGATTGCTCAGTTTCAATTCTTGCTGAAGATTTTTCCAAGCAAGTGGAGCTGCGCACCTAAAAGCTGTCTTACCTAAGACAGTCCTTGCTCTTGGCACATCTAACAATACTACATCATGCAATCTCAGACAATAGCTGCTTGCAACTCTCTGTGTTATCAGAGAGCAGATATAACACGGGAGTTTACCCAACAAAGCTTTAAAAATAAACGTGTACCAATGACTGAGCCTCCGTACAGTAAGTGATGGCAAACCAGCCCTTGCATACAGGGTACAGTGATGTGTAAGTGCTTTACAATTAGTGACAAATCTCAGTGCGCTGTGATAGGTGGCATCTAACTTGTTCAGGCAACGGGCAGGTGCATTCATATACAACAACTCACCATAGTCCAGCACAGGTCAAAAGGTCACACTGACTAGCCTTTTCCTGGCCTCAAGCGAGAAACAGGACTTGTTTCTGAAAAAGAAACCTAGCCTAACCCTCAGCTTTTTAAGCAGGTTATTTACATGAAGTTTAAAAGTAAGACAATCATCAAGCCAGATACCTAGGTATTTATAACAGGTAACCACTTCAAGTACTTGTCCTTGCATAGTAACAATATCTAAAACAGGCTCTGGTGTCTTTTTAGCTTTTGAAAATAGCATTACCTTGGTTTTATCAACATTTNTTGGATGTGCAGCTAGGATAAGTAATAAGGGTGCTAGGAGTGATTTTTGGTGCAGTAATAGGTTAGCATTTTTCGCTCTGGGCTAATTCAGAGGGTCAGTGTTAGCATTTAGAGTTTTTTTTGAAAAAAAAAATGAAAAAGATCAGTTAAATTAGTTTTTTTCCGTTACATGGATATAAAACATTCATAGTTTATTAAATATGAAGGTTCCTTAGACGTTGTTTCCTTCAAATGATGCGATTTCGGCCCCGGATACGGGTCCGTGGGGCTTAATTAATGAATTGTGGGCTAAGCCCCGAATGTTTCCAGGTCCAGGAAACGCCCCTGGTAAGCACCAAATCCAGATGTTTCCCTCAATGGCCTTTGCGCCCTAAAAAAAATGGTGACACCAAAGGCCAAATGGCTTTGCCCCTAAAATGACGAAATTCCAAGCCTGGACACAGCCAGTGGTGGCGCTAGGGGGTGGCTACGTGGGCTCAAGCTCTGGATGTTTTACTTAAAGCAGTGCATTTTTTAAAAACGTCTCGTGAGTAATGTGCATTACCGGAGTTCAACATAGAGGCAGCAGCTGCGGGACAGTAGCCTGCGTACTACGTAACCTTCCCTGCCCTGAAGAAGAAGTGATCCTTCGTTTGCGTGAAGAGTCTGCTTTATGCGCTCCGCAGTAGCCCCGCTGCGAGGCTCCGGCGAGTTCACAGTTCATGAGCGTGCGCTCTCCGAAACTATGGCAGAAGCTTGACTTTTTTGTGCAGGAACAAACACAGTTTCCCCTGAGGTGTAGAATGAGAATTGCTGAAGCAGATCTCCTCTCCACATTATGCAGAAAACCATATATCAATATGCCTCCGCTCTGAGGCCAATAGATTACATTTAATATTCTGGCTTTAGGTTTATGAATGTATTTTTAGCTTGTTTTACCTCTATCCAATAAAGTCGGTTGACCCTCCACATTTAAGAGACATTATAACCATTGGTACTTGTTCATCTACAAGCCATATAGCCTTTATTCAGGCACTAATCATAAAATACCCACATGTTCTAAGGATCGATTAATTGGTTGACAAGACGAAAAATATTCATTATGGAACTAAATGGAACAAGACTCTTCTGTTGGCACTGTTCTGAAGCACCTGGGTCGTAGATATTGTGGGATGAGAAGAAACACTGTGCAATTAGCAGGAATGATATGTTGAAGAGTACCAAATGTTCCAGAGGAGAATTTCCTGCTCATTATTAACTCCAGGTTTTGTGGCACTCTGCATTGGTCGGTACACAGAGTTTTAAGCACTCAGGGTGAGTGAGTGTGATGCGGCCACGGTGTAGAAATAACTTTTGTCTACGTCCCCGCAAAAGCCAGCGGGTTGAGTGCTTAAGCAAACACATTTTATTTGGACATTTCCCCTGCTGCTTGGTTGGAGGTCATTTCATTATATGAAATAGAGTAAAGTCAAGTCACTCATATTTAAGTCAGGCGGGTGATGGCCATGGTTGGTTAGCAACCACCTAACCTAAAAACTATAGGTACAAGTACAAATTAACAGATGATATATTTGGGCTTGTTTTGCTGCTCACCTTGATGTTTTTCATCATTCCTTTCAATTTTTCTAATTGTTTTGCTTGAACATTTTAATAGAGAAGTAAAATTAACAAGTTACACACAAAAACATGTGTAGCAATAACATCATACACTTAACTGAGTCTCGACCACATGTGATGATAATTCTCCAGGATGGTAAAACATGATTAGAGAGGAAATCATAAAATTGCCTCTTTGAGAAAACATATTCAGTCATAAAAACAAAGGAATTTGCTAATGGCAAAGGCTAATGTTGAAACGCTATCTCTGTGTCAGAGCAGGGTTAAAGTTTAGGGTGATGGGGAGAGTTAATGAATCTGATAAATGCGCAGATACTTGATGGTTTGAACTGAGATGCCAAAATATCATCTCATCTCACCACTTTGGCTAAACGGAGCCGACTAAACGTCTTTACCTTATCAAGACCCTGAAGAAAGACTCTGCGATTAAAACTTGGAATAAGCTTTTATGCTGCAAACAATCTCATCATGTATTATTTGTTTAAATATGACTTGGATGGGTTTTGCTCTAGAAGAATAATAGAGAATCAGAAATTAATGAGCGACCTGATTAATGTTTTTTCCTCTCTTAAAGATCAACATTGTTGTTGAAAGAGTTATTCGGGTAGATTTCAAAAACTCGACGGGGTTTCTGGCCCACACTCCTGCCCTGCGTTTTGGCACCTTGTGTTACGCGCTGCTGGTTTCCCCATTTTCTCCTGCTCACTCTATGAGGGTCTTATGTTGATTTATCTAAGTGTTAAGCACTCAATGTTTATGCCTTGTACCCTGGATGACACCATCTGCAGCTAATCTGTATTTCCGTTGTTGTCTGCACACAGAGGCCCAGAAAAAGAGTCAAGTAAGACTTTGAAACTCCTGTCAAACTCTTCCTGTGCGGCTCCATCTGGATATTTCACCACTATTTACTAGAAACAACAACAGTTTGCCATCCATGTTCAACCATTAGTGTTAATTTGTATACAGTCAGAAAAAATGATGGTAAGAGTTAGTGAACACTGGGACATGTGCTGTATCAGTTAAGCCTGAAATATGACTGTAATTCGTTGACCACATAAGGAAAAACACAGGTCGACTAATACTAGTATATGAACAGTAACATGAACACATGTATGGTAAAAAGGAAAATGTTTCACATGCAGACATGTAACATGTTACTATTGAAAATGAAAACTTCAAATAAATGAGGAACAACTATGTGCTTCGAGTACTGCCAGGAGGTTTTGCACAGCTATTTGTATTGCTATATTTTTTCTTTTGATTTATTCATCAAAGTCAACGTTTTATGCTGAACGAATCCTATCAGAGTATTATGTATGTTATTATAATACAAATAATACATGTATTACTAGGAATACATCTTTTATTTGGTCAAAATGCACCTAATTTGAACAAAATAAGAATTTTATCATCTGAAATGAAGCGAAAGTAGCAGAATTTAGTGATCAATAAGGGAAACACAGTCTATCTGACAGGATCAACAGCATTATACCCAAGTTGCCTCTTCTAGTTTATAGTTGTGCGTGCCAGCTTTACGTAAAATGTCAAAAAGAAATCAAAAATCAATCCTGTACCATAGTCATAAAAACTGCTCAGACATTCTGAGGTGTCCCAGATGTTGACCCTGTTGACTTCCACTATAAAACACTACAGCAGCAATTGTTGCACATTTTTGTTCCCTGAAACTATACGTCTTTCCATTATAGCGCTGATGTCATGTAGTCTGGTTCCTGCATTAGTTCACACCAGCTGTTTAGCACAGCATGTGAAAGCTCTCATCAAGTTGGGCGCGTATATAAGCTGATTCGCTGTAATGTTATACCAGTCATTACAAAAAAAAAAACAATAAAACATTCTCATGTCAAAGATCATCACTTAATATCCATCAATCTGGCTACTTTTTTCTTTTAAATAATTCACATGTTCATTACATCGTATTTAGAAAAGCTTTGCGTAACACTTGCATGACTCACAGCTTTCTGCCAGCAGTTTTTCGACATGTGCACAAATATTCATCTCCCTTGACTATGAGTTACACTGAGTTCATGAAAACAAAGAAGCAGAGATCATCAGGATCTCATCTTTGGGGGATCATTAAAATGCAAATGCCTTATGATGTATATCTTTGGTTTCTTTATACAGTATGCACAACTCATTAGGGAAAGTGAAGCATTCAAAGCTCTGAGCTACAGGCCAGAGAGTCAGTGAACCACAAAAAAAAACTCTACATGCAATGTGAGAGACATTCACAGACTTAAGATGATTATGTGATGAAAAATGAAGAACAAGTTCTGAGTTCTGCTCTGTATCTTCCCCAGACTAACACTCTGCTCTGTTCGGGGCTTTCAACATTTCCTAGTACTAGTAGTTCTTCTCAGTCAAATTGAATGACAAATTGTGAGGGATAAAACTTTGGACCAGATTGTGTTATTACGTACGGGTGTGGCTTTCCTTGAAATCTTATTATTTGCAAGTATAAACACATCATTCTTAACTGGTGAGATCAATGCAGGGAGTTGACCAGTGTACCAAACCCGACCTCACACAGACAACAAAAATGCACAAACTCTGATATATCACTTTTGTTTGTAAAAATGTGATCACTGAATCTTAGTGTAGCCTAGCAGGTAAATTCATCCAAGAGAAGAAGATACTCACTCCATAATACACCCACACACACAAACACACATTCCAGCACATTAAAATGGAGAAAGAACACAGCTACATACATTTTATCTTATGACAATTTATTATGTTTTGTTCCAGAAGAAAGTCTCTTCTGCTTGCAGGAACACTAAAGCTCACCATGACAGGTCCGACTCACACTCGCCAGCACATACCTGTCTTTGTGGCATAAAAAAAACGTTCAGAAATGTACGTGTATAATGTTGTGTATGACCAAAGATAGCTATCACCCCATAAATCCAATGCAGCTTCAGCCCTGCTTTCTTTAATGTATAACATCAGTTTTTGTGATAGGAAACCTGGCATCTGAAATTGTGCAACTTCAAAGCTATAAATAATCTGACTGAGCTGAGGCTGGTGGTGCACGGAGAACAATCCTTTCAGGCAGCCTGGTTTGGTAATAATTAAAGCAAACAGTCTTAAAAAGACAGAGTAAATCAAATGCAGAATTTTGGACAGAGGACAAGACAGAGAAGAGCAGTGTTCTGAACGTTTGCCTCTGTCTGAAGGAGTTAAGAAAAGGTGGGCTATCAGTGGATTTATCTTTCCATCATCAGCATCAGCGTCAGATAATGCATCAAATTCAGTATCTTTTCCTAATGGACTGGGGATGAGTGACGCTCGAAATTTCATTCCATTGCAGAAAGGTAGAGTTTTCCTTTAGCTTCTCTCAAGACAGCTGAGGGTTAGAACTTGTCGGCAGCAACAATGGCAGCATACTTGAGTTTTTTTTCTGGGCTTGGAAAAGTGAAAATCGTGCCCCAATCCCAGAACATTTAAGATAACAAAGTGAATGCCACTGACATTTCCCCACGATATATGAATTACTTATTAACCATGTGGTTATACTTCTGAAACTGAGAAGGTAAACATTTAATATTAAACCTAAAGAAGGTTCCAAAACAAGCACATACAAAGCAGCTGTACCCACCATCTTGTGTACTACAACTTTGTTTACTTTCTGGAGATGCACCCTATCTTGATGATGGAATGAGTAAGGCATCCCTGTAATAAATACATTGAAGTATATATATATATATATATATATATATAAGTATGATCATAAGTTATATTCATATAAAATCTTCAGGAGATCATAAATTAAACGAAAATTGCAAAGGGTCCTTACTGTAAGTAGAACCTTGAGGAACACCTTATATTGGCAAAACAAACAGACACGCAGTAACACAGCCGCATTCTTACCTAGCAGAAAACAGACAATAAAATAAATAATTTCAACAGACATGTATGAATGATGTAAGGGTATATTTAAACTTTATATAAATATTCCCAACAATGTGTACTTTAAAAAATAAAAAGATTCCCAAAAGATATTCAATTTATTTTGCTCCAGAAGATTTGAATAGTAAATGTCATTTGTAGCCGAGCCGACATTTTGTTTTGCAACTGTGGAGAGTAAATGTAAAGCTCAAACAATGCGGACGGGTGTGTCAGTATGAACAGTAGTAGCATCTGTGTGTTTGGCAGCCAAAGAGGTTGCACCCAGTTGATGTCATAGCATAGTGTGCTGATCTGCTAAGTAGTGCGCTCATCCAGTTATATGGAAGGAAATCTGTTGCACATACTAAACTTAAACAACCTGATACTTGACTATCCTAATGTGAAGAGACAGATGGGAAATAGTTGTTAAAGCTAAAGGTTTTAGTCAAATAGAGTTTAGTTTTTTTCTGTAATTGAGAGCACATTATATCTTGTAAAAATCATGTGATATTCAGAAAAAAGCATTGATATATTTGAATCTCAGTAATAGAAAGAAAAGCAGTGTAGTTATGTACATACTGGATTTTACCAAGATGAGCTAAAATGGGTGGCTCCAATTTTCGAGCACAGAAGTGAAAGAACACAATAGGAAAATACAACTAGAAAAATAAAAACCTATTGTTTCCATTTCAATCTCAATTAAACTGAAAACTAAAAACAAACACATATTTCTTCCATTCCCACTCAAATCCAAGCCAGGGGGCTGGAACTGCTTTAATGAAACCTGCATGGACTACCCAGTCTAGTGAGGGACGCTATGCACAGCACTGGTGTCACGAGACAGACGGGCCGCACTGCTGGACTGAAACAATCTCAGCTTTCCGTCCATGGTCCCAGTTAGCAGCTAGGAGAGAAAGAGAAAAAAAAAAAAATCACGTTCAGCTTTTACTCTTTAGGATATTTCCCAGGAACTGTGTCATATATTACTCTTTCTTTTACGACTCCATTAAGAGGACCAAGTTGAATAACAGCGCACCTGCTTCCTTAAAGTAGACTAGCACCTCTGAGGTTAAGACCCAGAATCTGTGCCTCGTAGAAATTATTGATTTTCCATACCTGCCATATATCGGAAAAAAACATAAAGCTCTCTGGCCTGAAGTCTGCTCTATAACTTTGTTTAATAAGCAGCGGGACTGGAGGTTCCTGCCAGTGCGAGTCAAGGTGAGTCAACTGTTTACACATTAATGAGGCACATATCAAGAAAGTGAATCCACACTCTGCTCACAAACTCAAACAAACACTCACACATTAGACTCTAGCCAACATGTGGATGCAGAACGCAGACAAGCACACATGTACATAATCAATTCTTCATTATATTTCTCAACAAGAAGGGAAGATTATCTCATCTGTTTGCATCGACTAGTAGAGCAGATGAGGGTAAAGGAGCATTACCTCAACACTCTGACAGCCAATCAGCAGCTATAGCAATAGGAAACAATACATTTGGGCTTCAGCTCTTGAAACATATTCATAACTGCAGTAGCTCAGAGATAGATTACATTACATGTCATTTGTTAGACGCTTTTATCCAAAGCGACTTACATACTCAATACTGTGGACAATCCCCACAGGAGCAATTTGGGGTGAAGTGTCTTGCCCAGGGACACAACGACATGCTGACTGCAGTGGGACCCGAACTTGCTATCTCCTAATTCCAAGTCCAGCATGCTATCCACTGAGCCACAGCCTCCCACAGATAGATAAATATGATAGAACAATCATATCCAAAATAGATGTTTGGACACTGCTCTCCTTCTGCTTTCCCCCCTTCCCTTTCCTGTAGTGTGTTATATAGGTTTGTTTGCATGTAAATGGTCTGAAAAGGCTAAAATCCCAGAGTTCACACCAGAAGGAGTTTCTCTTCCACACACTCCCACCTTGCTTGAAACGTCTCATTTGTAGTCCTTTGTTTACTTCCATAAAATTATGACATCACAATGTAGCACTTGCACTTATATTAGGTATCCCTCCAACACATGATAGATAGAGGCTAAGGGGTGGTACATCTATAAACGGTTGGCCAATCACAACAGAGCCGGCTAGCTAACCAATCAGAGCAGACTGGGTTTCAGACAGAGGGTGAAAAGAAGTGCTGCAGCACAGAAACTATCAGAAAAATAAAGACCTTTTTTTTTTACATTTAGTGCATTTTGCATGATAGGTCCCCTTTAAAGCATGTACATTTCACAGTAGAAGCACAACAGATACAATATGAAACCTGAAAATCTGCATAACAGGGCCCCTTTTTCATTTCAAGCCTGACATGTATGACCAGTGGATATGATTAACCATTTTAGATATATTTCATACAACCTTAAGCCAAGATTATTTGTTCCATCCTTAATCCTGCCTAATTATGACTATTTCATCATAATGAAAAAATAAGGAAACTAAGTGATTGGGTGAATGTCAAGGTCTGCTGTGAAGTGTAAATGTCATTTATTGTAAGTAATATTAGAGATTTTAAGATGGTTGTAAAGTCAGAGTTTCTATTTAAAGCATTCTAACAGCAGGAATTCTGGGGGAAAAAAATTTGCCAAACAGTGATAAAATCCACATTTGGTATAAACAGTCCAACATTTTTTCCCTATCTACTAAGGCTGTTTTATGCAGAAGAAATTATCTTTTTACCAGCAAGCCAGATGCCTGTGCTGGGAAATGGATTCACAAGAGTTGTGGTCTGGGTATGACTCAAACAAACAATGGACTACACTGGGGTAGAATGAATCTCCCTCTGACGGGGGAACACTGCAGCCCTTATCCTAAAGACACACGTAGGATTTGAACATGTGAGAGTGGAGCCAAAAGACAAGAGGATGTCTGCAAAAAAGGCAGCCAAGTAATCAAAAACACATCACACCTACAAAAGCACATGTTGTACTTTTTGTAACGTATAAAACAGTTTGAGGCTCTCCCACAAAACAAACAGTTTAACAGCTCATTTTACTAGCTCTTCTATTATGAGCAAGTCATCTTACTCCTTGACCTTGTGCTCAATGACCTTAATCAACAATAGCCAAGCTGCCTGGGTCCTGCCCCGGGGCTGCTAAATTGGCTAATTAAAACTTAAGAGGGTCAGAGAACAGCTCCATTAGCAACCAGAGCTCATCAATGGCCATCTAAAAGCATTAAACTGTGTAATCGACCAGCATTACACTTCTCTGTGTCTGAGTTGAAGCTAAATCACATATTGTCTAAAAAGGTGTAATTTATAGATTTCTTACTTCTGATTCTTGCAGCAAATATCTGCAATCCAACACATTCCATCTCTGCAACCTTCAACCTTTGTTCAGTGAGGCTGAAGCAGGCCGAGCTGATGAGCAGTGAGGGTTTTGTTGACCTTTGGGGTCAGAGGACACAAATTCTTGCACGCCGGTTCACTGTATGTAGCATTGAGTCATGCCATCGCAAGCGAGTTATTTGTCTTTCCTCAACATCTGTTTAAAGATTTATTTGGAATTTGTCAGATGTCCTCATGCAACCCTGTCACCATTGAAATATAGTTTTTTCAAAACAAAAGCAAATGCTTTTCTCTTTTCATATTTGACTTTTAATCATTTCAAAGAAAGGAACAAAGGAAAAGTTATAAAGTAAAGAATGTGGATCATGATTAAGAATGCAATGTGCGTTGGCTTCCCAGTGGTGAACACATTGTGTGAAATATTGGCATGCTGGACAACAGAAAGTGTTCATCTGTTGATAGTGGTATGAACAATAACTGAGGCTTTGAAGGTATGAGGAGTGATTTGCTTTTTGTCCAAAAGGATATCATTCATCAGATGAGTGCAGACCTCTCAAAGGCCAACATACCAGAATGTTCTGTACTGTACAAGCTGCACGGGGAAGAAAAAGAGCAGACAGTCACCGGGGTCAGCGGTTAAGTACATGAACTGTCGGGGAAAGAAATGCATAGTCTGTTGCTACTGGGGACTTATTGTTAACCTTCTAGTTGTCCTTATGCATTCAAAGTATTAATGAACAAAGTTTTATATAAGCCAACGTTAACATTGTGTTTTATTTTTGTTGCCGTCAAGCCTATTATGTGTTATACATTTCTCTTATATCTCTTTTTAAATTAGGGAACTGATAGAGTCTTGGAACAAAAAGAAATTCCAGGTAACTTTAAAAAAAAAAACTTTTATTTTTTTTTTCTCATTAGGAAAATTGTAATCTAATAAAAACTATCTTCAGGAAATTCCAATTCAAATCAGAGACAGGGATTGAAGACATGACATTCTTTGCTGTTTCGTTCTCATTGCATTAACCTCAGCTCTTTTCAGATCCCACTGATACTTAACGAATAAAACACTCCAAATAATGGAAGTAACAGTATATTTATACTGTATCTGTCCAGCTTGTGCTTCCTGCCTGTTCCTCCATTTGTCTCTGACAGTCGAGGTAGATCTAATTTTTTAGGCTCTGGACAATGTTACAGAACAGAAACCCAGATATGATCAGACTCCGAGCATTCCATGTGCTCCAGAAGCTGCGTATGGAGTTTCTTTCTAAGGAAACAAACATAATACAAAGAAAAGTGAATGATTATTAAGGCTGACAATCACAGAACACACTATTAGTGTATTGCAACAGCGTTGGAGCGGAAGGCCTTTCGGTATCTGAGCCACTTTGAGTAAGTATTTTTTTTTCTATTTGTGTATCTGTTTCATCATGAATCTGTATGATAAATAATTAAAAGAGAAGATGGATCTTTTTACAACCAGTGTGTAGCTGAAGCCAGCAGCTAGTTAGCTTGGCTTAGCATTGCATAAAGACTGGAAACACAGGGAAACTATTCTGTAAAAGGCATTAAAACATACAAATTAAAAGATGAAATCTTATTTGTGTAATCCTAGTTTTATTTTATTAATGCATTAAAAATAATTACTCTGAAAAATAGCGGAAATACAGTATGCTAGTTTATTTCACACAGAGTTATTCAACCCACTCTCTTCAGTCTGCGTACAAATGACACGACTTTACACATTGGAAATGCGTACAATAGATACGCAGAAGTCCAATTTTGCGTGCATATGATACGCTAACCATTCCCATTAGGCTTGTTTGAGACGCGTTGCAGCTCGCCTCGAAAGTAGACGAGAATAGCCGAACGCAGCCGGGGGAGGTCTCAAAAAGCTCGCCTGAAGTCCGGCGGCGGCGGCTCCTCCTCCTCCTCCTCCTCCTCCTCCTCCTCTCGGTTTTTTCGCGGATTGCAAACAACTTTAAGGTGCATACCGCCACCTCCGGAGTTGGCTTGANGAGAGCCCACCTCAGTATCACCACCCCTAATCAGGGTCTGACCCTTCAACCCCATTGGTAGCCCAATAATTGCTGGCTATTCTCCGCGTCGCTATAAGTGCATAAGTTATGTGAACACTCGTTTTGAGATTGACATTTTTGAGTTCTGGTATTATACACGCCTATCCCCACTATTCTTTGGCTTCTTAGTCCATCTGTGTACATTCTGAGGTAATTGTTAGTACTTTCGTTCAGGTATCGTTTGTAATGCCCACTTCATGCCCGCGCCCCGCCCCTTGTTTTGCCTTTCTATTGATTACTCACATCTATGGTTAGCTGTTCTGGGGAAAGCCATGGGGGAACACTGCTAAATGGTGCTCGCTTTGGCAAACTTGATAGTCTCCACTCCAGATGCCCTCGTTCTCTCTTACTCGTCCAGCCAAACCCACTTGCCCCTGGCGAAACTTTGCATATGGCCCAGCAATCCTGTAATATTCTGTTTGTGATACTTTCCTCTCCACTTCCTTGTAGCCTGACCCAGTATGACAGAGCAAGTTTCTCTCTTCTAAAGAATGCACAAATGTGTTTAATCGTAAATGTTAGATATACTAAGTAAATACATTTGTTCCTGCTCAAGATTAGATTCAACTTTATTGTTATTGCACAGATTACAGTTACTGAGACAACGAAATGCAGTTTAGCTTCTAACCAGGAGTGCAACAAGCAGTAAAGTGAAAAGTAATGTACACAATCTACAGAATAAAATATAGAATGAATTGAATGATGAATAAACAGTGAGGGGTATGAATACACTAGATATACACAGCAGCCTGTGAGCAGTATGAACAGTGTGTATGAATATTCTAAGATATATAAAGCATGAAAACGGTAAGCAGTGCAAGTATAGTATAACATATATACATATTAATTTCATGATGATAAACATTGTGGAACAATTATGAAAAATGTTAATGGAAGTGGCGACGTAAAACTGACACAAAACAAAAACAAACTTTTGCCGAGCCAATTGGAGAGTTTCATCAGCAGCACGTGGTAACCAATGAGCGCTCAGCTCGAGATACCAGCGAGTCGTTTCCCATCAAGCATTTCACTTGCGCAGCCCGTGGAGAGGAACTGCACCGCCTCGCCGCGCCTCGCTCTCAAGGCTGCGGGCGTCTTTGTCCCGCGAGATTTCAACGTCTCATGTGAGCGAGCCTCCAGAGCAAGTCGGACAAAATGACTAACCATCATGCAACGCACTAGCAATACGTTGATCGCAACTGCGCAGGTCTCGCTTGTCTCAAACAAGCCTACTTTCACCATGGCAGAGTTTGCTTCAACATCGTCTACCGGTCGCAAAAGAAAAACTGTAATGGAGAAAATTATGAAGAAAAATAAAGTGGAAACTAGGATAAATCAAACCAGAGTCAATATCGGAGTTGCTTTCCANTTGCACATATTCAACACAACTGCAGGGTGTAGTTTGTGCCCAAGCAATGAAGAACTCGGCTTCACAGCGTTCCTCCAGACAGCTGCATACAAGACATCTCTCTAATATGTGGTTGTAGCCCTGCCACCATATAAACTGTTTTCAAATTCTGCACATTTCTTATGCTATCTAGCAATAGCATAAGCAGCTGATAATTAATGCTGGAAATAATTATCAGTTAAAAATAAGCTGCCTTCAACATTAGCTATAACTTGGAGGCAAAGCAACTTAGATATCTAGATGCTTAAGTCACTTTGTCAGGCCTTGAAATATATATCTAGCATAGATACCTCCAAGGCTTTTTTCTTATTTAAGAAGACCTTTAACCTAAGAGCTATTCTTTAATGTGTTAATAAAGCGCGTTTCTTGTTTTTATTAGATGTCTGTTTTGCAGCCTCCTCCTATTCAATATCTTCCGCTACACCAACACTAAACTGCCTTTTGGTTGTAGAGCGTCCACTTAGCAGTACCTTCTTGCCATTTTTCTTATATTCTTATATTTGCTATCATTGCACCTTCTACTTTCCCCCTAGAAGTATGTACTCTTAATTATTTTTTTTTATCAATACATTATTCAACACCAAATAAATTATTAACATCAAATAAGTGTATACTGCTGTTGAATATATGTTATTTGATGAAAAAAATATTAAGTTAGCTATACTTTATAGCGGGCGGAAAGCCGTAGAAGGTCTAATGACTTATAATATAGAATATAAAAATCAACGAGAGTATCTGTAAGTGAGCCTCTACAACAAAAACAAGTTTAGTGTTGGATGTACGAAGTATTAATAGGAGGAGGTTGCAAAACAGACATCTAATTAACCTTTATTAACACATTTAAAGAGATACTTTTAGGTTATGGTCTTCTTTTAAATAAGAAAAAAGCTTGGAGGTTCTATCTAGATATATTAAGCCTGGACAAAGCTACTTAACATCTAATATATTGCTCCTCAATGTTAACTATTCCGTTGAAGCACTTTTTTAACGATATTATTCACATTAATTAATACTCTTATGTATGATAGATTAGCATAAGAAATGTGCAGATATTTGACAGTTTACATGGTGGAATGGTACACAACATATTGATAGATGTACTTTGTAATGCACTTTGAGGAACCTTGTGAACAAGTTTTTTCACTTCATTGCAAACAACTGAACACCTCAAGTCTGTGTATTAGAATGCTCATAACCTTGAAAAATTCTTGAAATCTTGAAAGGGAGCCTGCAAAAATAGCCATTTATACATGTCTTTAAATTAAGTACTATTAGTAGAGGACTAACGAGTAATGAATATACTTTATAGAGATCAGCAAGATAAATGAGTTTAGTCTTCTCAAAGACACCAACTTAAAAATACTCCTCTCCTGATTGTGGGCCACTGACAATCACTTTTCGTGAAGTTTTACTCAGAGGTGTAACTAAAGTCTGTTTAAGGGTGTTTATATTTCACATCATTAATCAGAATCTGCAAAAGTAACTAAAATAAATCTAGTGGGTAAAAATACCAGGTTAACCTCTGAATTGTAGTGGAGTAGAATTACAAGGTAACAATGAGCTGTCATGTGGGTATATATTAATGCTGCCCATTATGGATAAAAGCGATTTTCACCCATTCAGTAATTAGATGTTTTAAATGTGTACACACCAATTTGTTTCCTATCGCCTAAACCTCCAGTACACAGTTTAATACAGTCAACTTCTAATGTTGGAAACATCGAAAACGTCTTTTAAAACTACAATTTCCAGTAGAGACGTGCCATAGTAAAACATGTTGCGAAACACAATAGCCATTAGCCAGCAGGTGTAGTTCTGGGGGGGCGTTCGAGTCCAGTTTTGAATAGTCTCCCGTGGTTTCGTTCCATTTCAAAGAGTTTGAAGCTCGGCATAACCTTGTCGCACTGCCACTCCAACATCCAATCCCAGAGCTTGAAGATTAATCACGGGGTTTGTCAACGGGACTGTAGTCCCAAACGATAGCTGGGGATTATGGGTAGTCTAGCGTAGTGTCTTTTTTTCGGATATCATATCGCATTAACACCATATCCCAACGTGCATTGCGGCTAAAACATCCCAAGCTTCAAGCTGAGGATCTTGGGTAATCAGTTTACCGTCTACGCCTGTTTCCGGTGACTATATTTACGGCTAAAAAGCATGCTAAAAAGCCCAATATTATAGAATGAAACGAATAAATTAAAAAAAGGATAATTGTGTGTTATTATTTAGAAAAGAATAACAAATTAGAAGGAAAAAAAGATTTTAAAAAATACAGATTTCATTATTCTGAAGCTCTGAAGCCTATTTCTTTCCTTCAGCAGACGGCAAAAATGTACGACATTATACGAATTAAAATAAAAACAATAATTGTGGCTTGATATTGAGTAAGAACCGGTAAGAACATGTTTTTATGAACCGCACAGCTTCCGGTCTACCAAGACCCGATGGCCAAAACGTGGCGTATCATATGCACGCAAAACTCGGCATCAGATCTCAATGGGAATGGTTAGCGTATCATATGCACACAAAATTGGACTTCTGCGTATCTATTGCACGCATTTCCAATGTGTAAAGTCGTGTCATTTGTACTCAGACTGAAGAGAGTGGTTTGGAGTTATTATACAATATACCAAAGATTAGTGATTTATTAGATCTCTCTTTGCATAGTGTTCAATATAAAACACGGATCGAAATATTGTTTGTTATGGAGAAGCAAAATATGACGTATTTCTTTTTTTATACTAAATGTAAATATGCATATCTGAGATAATGCATTCAAACTGCACAGGCTAAACACATTATGTTTTGGTTATTCAGGGAGTAAAACATAATTAACTAACACCAATCGATCAACCATGACCAAATTAGAAAATGCTGTTTACTGAATGTATAACATTTTGATACTTTAAAATGCCTCCTGCTACTTTGCAACTGGGCCCAAAGTCTTTATATCCTCACTTGCTGTTCATTGCTTTCCAGCTGCGCTGAACCCAGGCCAGATGATTTCAGAGAGGCTGTCTCAGCTCAGTCTGTATCTCACTCTAATGCCACATTCTGGAGCACACAGGAAAGTCCAGCTCTGTATTTGCTGTCTGGCCACTACAGTAAGAAGAGAGGGTTTTGCTCTCTGGGGTCAGGGAAAGAGGAAACGAAGGGATTAAATAGAAGAAGAAAAAGTGTGGTTAGCTTTTCAAATGCCAAATGGACAGAAATTATACGATACAGTAAAAGGGTCTAGTGGGACACCAGCTGCACATTCTGCCTGCCTGCAAAGAGCAAAGATGATACATGCTGACATATGGAGACAAGAGGAGCGCTAAACTAGAAAGCCAGATTCACTCATTGTTCATCTCCCAGTTGGGCTGATCGAATATGTGAACTTTAAGAGAAAACTGCTTGTGTCAGCATTCACAGTCAACACATGAAGTGCAGATGAGATCTAAAATATTTGACGGAACTAAACTTCTCACTTAATAAAAAGACTGAAACAAAAACCATTATTAAATAGGTCTTATTTCATTCTGATCCCTACGTTGAAATAAAAAATACTAAAAAGAACACGTGTTTGCATTTATGCCCATATATATCAGGGTGAAGCAGTGTTTCTGGGACAGAAGGGTTCACTGAGTTGCTCAAGGATATTTTCAAAGAAACAAACACATTTAAACAACAGGAAACCTCAGTCACCATAAACTGATTGCTTTTGTTCCACCACAAACACACATTTTCCATGTCCGATTACTAACACTTCAGTTTGTTTGGTGGTCTTTTTTACTCTCTTGTGATCTGAGAATACTTTGAGGCAGAATGACCCATCAACCATCAACTTCTGTATAAACTAAAGCTCACATAAAAATATTTTCTGTTTTTAAAGTTGATATTTTGGTCATTTCAACCAGCATACAGTAAACGGACATTACGGGATGAAGATGACGGCATACAGCAACGATTTGACGGTTTGCTGATTCAGCTAACATTGGAACTCAAGTATGTTTAAACATCAAGCACACCTGGTTTAGGATTACTCAAAGCAAACTCCTTTTTTCATTTGATGGATCTGGCTTGTAAATGTCTCTTACTGCAACACCATGTCCACATCTAGCGAGTCCCCCACAGCTCAAAGTTACAACGCTAACCGATTTTCCAATTCATAAAGTATGAGTCACATCTAATAAAGGCTCGCACAACATACGGACAGTTTAACAACAATGTAAGGATTTTTCTCTATTTTCTCTTGAATGCATAGTAACTTTACAAAAAATACTTGTGTTTCTCCTCCTTTGTCACTTTTCATTGATGTTTACTGACATTTCAAATTGTAGAAAATCATTCCTTATGTCTCTTAGTATCATGCCCTTCATTTCTGAAGAACCAATCTCTTGTAAATACTACAAAGACGTTTCCACTGCTAATGTGGAACAATGCAATTGGAGCTAACGACAGCTGGAGTGAGACTGTACAGAAATCTGAATAACCCAAATAGAGCAAAGCCCCATGAAGTCTATTTCTCCAGTCTGACCTAGATATCTTTTTCAAGCTATTTCCTTTTACTTATGAATCTTAATTTGGAGGAGGTAGCTTCAGATACAGTATCACTCATGCCTTAATCCCAAATTGAACACTAAGAACGCTTAGCCTCCAACAAATCAAATAAAGAAGGAGAATATCCTTGTTGAATCAGCAGATACGAAATTACTCATGTGAAGTGTGAACGTACTCTCAAGTAGAATTTGCACGTCTACTTTTATGGTAGCACATGTAGGTCCTACACAGGAGAGCTTGCAAAACTTGAGGTATGCCATGTGAAATCCCGCAAGATTTTACAAGACAACAAAGTGAACGAGACAGTAAAAGTTGGGATCTTTCATTACTGACTAAAGTACTGGAATAAACCTGAGGGAATGAACCCCGGAGGTAGATCTGCCTGCTTGATGGTCTTTTAAGTATTAGTGTGGAAAACATGAGTGAAAAATGAGTGGAAAATACGCATCGCATTATCTGTCTGTGTCTTGCATCGGAGGGTTCTCTCAGCAGTAAATATGGAGCACATCTGGCCCTCAAATGTGTCTCGAAAGCAAGGTGAGCACAGGTTGGGGACACTTTTTCAGAAAGCCCAGGCTAAGGAAATACAGCAATGTTACCATGATGATATCACATGGCCTTGGTGTCAGTTAACTTTAAGACTAAGCAGACATTTTCCCAGGACTTCCTGATCTTTTAATCATTTTTTATTCACAGGTCTCTTATTTGGCAACAAGCAGAAGAAAAAAAATTCAGATATGAATGCGTCCATTCCAGGCAGACATTAGATCAACCGGATCAAGTTTAACCAGAAGCAGCCTCACAAAGCAGAGCCAGACACTCAGTATATCAGATCCGTACCATCTTTAGCAGCAACATTCATCTGCAGTAATGTACAGAGCATCAGTTACATTTCCCAAGTTATTTTCTGTTTTATTCCCATTCTTCTAAGACAGCAAAAGCTAATTGCAAATCCAATTGTGTCATTGATAAATTGAATCAATGACACAATTGATTCAACTTATTTTTGTAAAAGTGACTGTGAAATTGTATCAGAATAATATCTGCGTTATTCAAAGTGAAACAAAACATTTCTTTCACAACTTTGGTATGGATATGAGTCAGAAGAAGATATTTCCATCAAAGTATGGATTGTGTCAATCAAACAACCCACCTGCATGACAATGGAGTGAACTTACAAAAAGAGACATTCAGGATATTGTAGTAAGTGGATCTTGAATAGGGATTGTTTTGCTAAATTACTTTTTCTAATAAAAAGAGAAATCTGAAGAATGAAGGAGTGGACTTCCACACTTAACTTGAAGCTAACACAAAGTCCTAATAATAATATGGATGGAATGATAACATTAACAAAGCTCAAGGTTCAACAAATCCCTCTCCATTACAACTGAGTAATCTCTGTCTAATAATGCAGACTGTGTGATACGGTTGAGAGCTAGTAAGACCTGAGGCAGGAATTATTTTTCCTCCACCAACTCTGAAATGATCTGAGAGCGTTCCATGACAGGATGTGAATTTCAATTTAATACAGTATTATCTATGTTTGCTAAGAATTTCTGAGGTCTACCTCCCTCTCAAAGGTCCTGAGAAAGAATAAATAGGCCAAAGTGAATGATGATTTCAGACACGGATGAAGAGCAGCCCCTTCCCTTCTGGTGCACAGACAGAAAGTTAGCTGTCCAGCAGTGGATACACATGACTTTGCAGCTGTGTGCTAATTGCATTCAGAAAATTGCTTGACAAACACTGGAGGAGACAGTTAATTCAATAAACTACACTTTTAGTGGTTATTGGTTAGTATGAGAAGGCACATGTATTGTATGAGCACCTATTTCTGTGCTTAAAGCTCAAATCTGAAGGCAATTACACAACCAAAGTAAACATAATGCCTGAATAAATATTAGTCTTTTAAAAGCACAAAGTTTGAAAGCATGAGAACAAAAGACCCAGATATTCTGCCTAACTAAGTTTTCCATGATTCAAAGAAGCCATGACACTCTGGAAAACTAATTATTTTATGCATTTTTGGATTTTACGAATTAAATCGGTCAAATCTTAAATAACATGGCTACTGACAAATCTGAGAAGAAAAAAAAAATGATGGACAATACGTGATGACCTTATGAGTGATACAACATGACAGGACCCTGTGAATATGTAGTTTAGTATGTGGCCGTGGATCAAAATGTCCACTTTCAACTGGAGAATCTGAATGTATCACTGTTCTTCTGAGAAGTTGAACTGAATTACACAGAAAGACATAAAAGATTTAAAACCTCAAGTCCAAAAGAAAGGCAACAAGAAGTCTCATAAGAAGTCCAGCAGAGGTTGAGATGTTATATTTTGAAAAGCTTCTTTCGCAAAACAACTGGCCTGTAACTTTTCCAAAGGAAAATCATTAGGGGACACTAAAACATAACAAAGAGAATGTAGCCCTCTAGGAAAGGCTCTGGAGATTTGAAAAGGATGCCGTTTTCAAGTAAAGCTATAAACTTAAACTCTTATTCTCCTGTAATGGCAATTCAAGATAGACACATTCTTTGTCCTGTATTACACTTTACTTTTATGTTTTCCATGGAGAGACTCTACAGTCCCTGAATTTCTATTAGTTCGGTAGTAGGTCAAGCAAAGAAACAGATTTAAATTAATTCTGGGGATAAACTGAAATAAAGAGATCAAATACTGAAGCATTCAAAGCATTTCTACATTTGGCGCTCACACAGTGCCATCAATTTGGAATTTAGTCTGGCATGACATTAAACTACAATGGATCCAGTTCGAAATTGTATAAACAGTCACCAAAGTTGGAAAGCAGCTCCTGAACTGAACAAGCAAAACCCTGTATACCGTTCATCTTTTGTTAACTGTGGAACTGTGCAGCCAATCACAGGCTGGAATAACCCTGCAGGCAGCCAATCATGGACGGGGATCAGCACAGTGCATAAAGCCAGTCATAGATGCCACATGGCACAATAGAGCGGTAGTCATTATCTGATTGGACTATGAACTTGCCATAGAGCGATTTGGGGAAACTCATTTTAAATGGAAATGGTTTTGTTCCAGGAGGCTTACATTAAGAAAAAAATTGTATCGTCTTTGAAGTTGTTTTAGTTGCAAGCAGCATTTTTAGTTTCGGTTTATACACATTGAAATTACCGTATACAAGTGTTATCTTATGTTAACCATTTCAGTATAATACGCAGTACTTTTAGAGACAAGGGTATGTTTGCACTTACACAATGAAACATACACACAAATACATTTAAAAGCACCTATTCAACACATGATAAAGCTTCCTATTATTTCTATTGTCATTGATATAGATTTCCTGGCTACTAGTAGAAAGTCTGTGAGGTCACGTTCATAAAGTCGACTGACCCTGAACTTTAGGATGGTCTGAATAAGTCCTGCTATGTGACCTCAGCCTGAGGATATATCTCCTTCATTATAAAAGTAGAGATACTGCAGACCTATGTAACAGTCTGACATCATGAAATATGAGAGAAAAATGTATAAATGACACTCAAACCATGTTAACCAAATCATGTTATTATGACTGAAAAACAACATTCAGTAATTAATGTTAGGATCATCAGAAAGTTCTCTTCTTATTTGAACTGTACCTTTGGAAATGTTGTCAAATACTAATTTGCAAATTAACAAAGTGACATTTACGAACAATTTACATTAGCCCCCTGCCCCCCCACAAAAGACTGAAGCAGTGATGCTTTTACTTGGAATGAAGACATGGCCTCTGACTGACACTGTTTTTCACCTTGAGCTCTTACCTGCTTTTAAAGATTGTTCTTTCATAACAGTTTGAGATGTTTGAGATAAAGATGACACTGATTGGAAGACATTATCATAGATGAGAGGAGGGTAAAAACGCATTAACACTTTTCTCTATCAACTTCACTGTATCTGATGTCAGTAAAGAGGTCAAAGTAAGGTATTTAATGAAACCGTACAAACCATTTACTTAAGAGGAAATGACCGAATCAGAGACAAAAGGTAAGACTTACCTGTGGGGTGGCAGGGTTGAAAGCTACACTGAGCACCGTGTCTGAATGTTTCTGAAGTTTGTGGAGGTAGCTGCTGCTGCGGATGTCATACACGTAGGCCTGAAATGAAAGAGATGGACTACATGAACAAAAGCAGGTTTGAACTTTAACACTGCGGTGATGTCCAGATGTAGTGAATGTGGTACAACTACATTCAAAGTGACATGAACACATGTGGGTTTGCTTTCAGGATCATTTCAACTTTAAGGGGGGGGGGAATTATCTGTCATACTGTCATGTTCAATTGTTCTTTGGGTTGAATATCAGAGTATTCTTTCACCTTAATACCTAACAACATACTTTCCTTAAAATAAGATCAAATTAATCAAAGTTTCCCTAATGATCATCAAAGGTTTGTGACTATGTTCAGAGATTGGCTAGACGGTGAGACTTGGCTATTGATAATTTAACACATAATATTATGCTATATTGTATAGATTGAATCATTTCTACTGCTGGATGAAACCCAAATGATTCTGGGGGAAAGGCAAAACAGGGGCTGGTTATCAAACTTCATAATTTTTAAGCAACAAACTAAATCTATGTAGCATTTATTTTGGATTCCACTTCTACATCCCTGTAGCAAGGAAAGTAGTTTATCAACAATTAGAAGTTGCCCTTAAATTGGAAAAGACACTTCCCAAATAAGTAGCCATTGAGACCCACTAATAATCCTAATGAACCTTTGCGGAAATATTACAGTTATTTTTGGCTTAGAGGTAGTTAAAGCCTCACTTATCATCTCTTTACTTGAAGGTGTTAAGTAGGTGTGAATTTACAGTAAAGACAAGGTCTTATGTGCACAATAAGACATTTGCAGAAGGCTGGTGTGGACGTCTTAGAATCAACACTTTATGTGAATCTTAGAATATATGTTTAATGTATTATCAGCTTGTTAGCACAGTTTTCTTTTGCTAAATACAATCAGTGAGTTTTCAGACCCATTCGTTTGATTCAGTGCCATGAGCACAGATAAAAACAGATGTGGGGATGTTTGTTACCAGACGACGACTCATCAGATTCCTGCAGCTGTTTTGTATTATGTTTGCTAAAAAAAACGCTCCAAGTGAGCTCTGTCAAACGGTCCATGGGTAGAGTGTCTCCTGTCAGAGGCATATGTGTGTGGTGCCTAACAGGGCATTAGATACTTGGAAGAAAGAAATTCCTTCAGGAATGCTTGAATATAACATGGATCCCCAGATGTATCAGTTTATATTAACTGAAACTGAAGCGGAGGGCAAGACTGAACGTATAACAGGTTCATATTGACCACACTGAAATCATATTCCACTTAGATTTTTTTTTGGCAGTGTGTTTTTGGAAACTGTGTAATATGATCTAGGGAGTCTTTTTAAAGTATTCAGGGTCTTTTTTCCATGATTACTTTTTGATATATTAAGACATGTACAAATGTGTCTGGCTTATGAAAGTCTCAGGACAGCAACAAATAAATATGCTGTAGCTCACTACCGTATACCAATTTCCAAGAAACCTTAAAAAAAGTCCAATCTCGACAGAGATGCTCTCAAATGTCCTTGCTGTGCCGAGTCCCCATAATTAATAATTACCAACGGTGGGTATATATTATTCCACTTCTTTCAAAAAGCACGTAGACCAGAAGCAAAGAGAGATGGATAAGGAAAAGGGAGGCATGCTTCTGAAAACTTTTTGAAAGAAATAAGGTCCGGTCTGGAAAAGCAATTAAACAGTTCTGCTTCAACATGAATGTTGAAATTGGAAAAAGGCTTAAGTCCAAACAAAATCTCTGAGTCAAGCACAAACAGACTTCACCTTAAATGGAGGTGAAACTGAAACAGATATGCCGCTGTTTTCCTTCTGTCCTTGTGGTTTACAAGGTTCAGTAATATATATGTACCATAAAAAGTATTTCTAAGATGCTTAATTGTCACGAGTTTCTGCTTGACACACAGTGTTGACACACAGTGTAGCAGCTGATACAAAGAAAAATACTTCATTGTATCTGCCTTTATGCGTTGTGTTAATAGTACAACTTTTATTTTCCTTTTAATATATCAAAGTGCTTTATTTTGTGACTTCTTTAACAGTGGCCTAACCACTCTATAACTCTTCAAAAATTGAAGTAACAGTGACGCATGATCATGTCGGTGGTCAATGTTGTTGTTTTTTACACAGCTTTTAAAACAACTTTTTGCAATCCCCTTAGCTCCCCTTAATTACTTTATCACCCCATTCAAGTTTATAGAACATTTATTTAAATTACTGACTAACATAGTCAATTGTCCAACTATGCTTAAAGAAAAGCTGACTGACGGATAGACAGCATATGGAATATTCCAACTTACACAGTTATCCTCAGAGCCTGAGGCAATGAAGCGGCCGCATGGAGAGATGGCTGCAGAGCACGGATGGCAGCGATTGAGATGGTTCTCGTAACGCCGTACACACCTGAGATGGAGAGGAACACAGTGGAGAGATATTAATGATTAACTCACAAACTCAATAAAAGAGTCAAGAAAGTCAAGAAAGACTGGAATATTGTAGGGGACATTTTACAACATTATAACATAAAAAGAAAAAATCCCATCTTTGATAGAGGCATAAATACCATTTCACACATTTTGTGATTTGTTGTGATGCTAGATGAAAATGCCTCTAGTGCAAACTGAACTCTGGCAGGAAAGACCAAGACAAGGCGGTTGAGAAAGCGCCATTCAGACCAAAGCAAATTAAATGGACATTGAAATATATTAACATAAAACATAGGATTTTAAGAAAACATCACACTGACATGTAAAAAAAGGTCTTAAAAAACTAGAAAACAAAAAAAGCAAAGGAAAGCAGATAAATAGTTACATAATAAATAAATACAAATAAGTTGTATATGTAATTTATTGGAGAAACATCCGAAACAATAATATTTTATGCCCTGATTTAAGAGAGTTGACCGTTTCTGCCGACCTCAGGTATTCAGAAAACATGCTCCACAGTTGGGGAGCAGAATGCCACCCTGCAGATCTCACGCTTTACAGACATCTGAACCCAGGAGCAGGAGCTGAGCATGACTCAAGTAAAACACGGGAAAGTGAAGGTAGTATTTGACGAATGGCCCCCTTGTGCAAATTCTACACCGTTTCTTTGGTTTGCATGTAATGTCTTTACAATGCCACTAACAGCTAGCTGAGTGAGGGTCTCTGAGTGGGCAGGCATGTTGGCAGGGCTTTGACAGGATATGGTGAGAGAATGTCTTTGACATTCACATGCTTATGCTATTAGGCTGGACTAAAAGTACGGTAGGTCATATTCACTGGCGATCATAAAGACATAGGATATACCCAGTACAGTGAGAATGATACATAAAAGCATCCAATAAAGCAACGTTTATGAAGCTTATAATGTTGATTGTGTTTGTGATGTATAAACTGTAATTTTTTTATTTTGCTAGCATATAGTTACAGTCTGCTGTCTCAAAGTAAAAGAGTAAGTCATAAAAGTATTTCTGGCTGTAACTGAACACTTCATGGTACTGAGTTGGTTTAGTCAAAAACCTTTAGTGTCTTCACAATGCTGCACAAAGGGCAACTTAGTGAAAAGGAAAAAAGAAAAAACATTGCAGGAAGGAATAACATATAGCTGACTGTTGGGATTAGTAAAAAAAACTAAGATTGTATTAAAAACTAAAACGTTTTTAATGTTTCAAAAAAAAATGTTCCAGGTTAGCTTCCATTTATGAATATGGTACAAAACATTGTCATATTATGTCCTGTGAGAGCTTCTTTTGAGAAACATAGTAAAAATCTCTAATCATTTCTATGCATAGAAAGATGGATGAGAAGTATGTGTTTCTAAATCCCCTTCAGTACATCTGGACATGCAGGTCTACAGTTTAGCTGACACAACCTGTCACTATCTCACTGATAAGAAGCAGTTTAACAAGTTAGAATAAACACTCATCTGCTTTTTCCTTAGTCAGAATGTGGACCTAATGCTAAGCCTTAAGGAGGTGCTCGGCAGAATCCCCCCCCCCACACACACAGATTCTGTGTTGTGTGAGTGATGACTATCCGGCATTTTCCTAATGACTTAGTGGGAGCCTTTACAGATTCTGAATCCAGGAGGGGATTCAGTGTCAGTCATCGAGGTAATCAACGAGCTAATCATAGCGCTGTATTTGCAGCCAATATATTTGGCCCAATTTAACTTCGTCAGACCAAATCAGGCAAAGGCTAGCTTTTGCTTGCGCAGAGGCATGACCGGGGGGAGACAAGGAGGAAAAATGTTTTTTTTTAAATTAAGAAATCATAATTTGAAAAATTATTGATTCCAAAATAATACATACATGCCAACCTTTCCAAATCCAAAAGAGGTAGGTTTGCGCGCGGCAAATGTGCACGCCCAAATGAGGTAATCAGAAGAAATGGAACCAGGGCCGGCCCTTGGCATAGGCAGTATAGGCGAATGCTAAGGGCGCATCAATCAATGGGGGGCGCCAAAAATGAAAGAATGGGAGATAAATATCCCCAAATCTCAAAATGGTATTGTATTTTGTGTGTGTTTGTGGTCCTCTTTCAGTTGAGACAGTGTAGGTGAAGGATGCTTCAGGAAAAGACCAAACACTGGATGTCTTTCAGTCACCAACATGTGTTTTCGAGACACTGATATTAACGGGGAAATCCTGCAGGACTCAAATGCCTCGTCTCTGTTCCCGTTCCCTCAATTTGGGAGTGATTACCCATCAGCCCCGGGGGTAACGCTGCCTTTCCTCGCCCCCCCCCCACGGTCTGCACGTTGTTTATCTTTCAGAAACACAGAGGACTGTTTGTACGATGCGATCACTGACACGCTACATTGGTGTCCGCCAAAAGTCGAGTCCAGAGTCTATGGAGTGTCATTTTTATTTGTTATAGTTTGGGAAGATTGGAAAGCCAGCTAAGTCGGTAGGCGGTAGAAACATGTCAAAAGCGGTAGACTACCGCCCAAATCGGTAGGGTTGGCAGGTATGATAATATGATACAGTACAAGTACGTCTAGGTCTCTGTGTTTCATTCAAGCTCGGTTCTGTGTGTGTGTGGAACGAGCCATTTTGTGTGCGTGCGCGAGCGAGAGAGCGCACCGGTACCAGAGATCGTTGTTGTTAGCTTCTGGTGCTAGCGAGCTACGCTAACGGATATAAGGATCTTTTTCAACAACAAGGTGGAGGAGAGTCCTCTCCTGTCAGATTGAGGGACTCAGCGATCTAAAGGACTCTCTCAGTGTTACCTCAGTGCATTTCACCAGATTCATGGGGATACAAATCTGGACTAAAGAAAAAACATCTGTTAAATCTATCTTTAGGATGACTGTTCTTTATATACCTTAAGAGGACTTAAAACTGACTAAAACTTGCACAAAATACAGACTTGGTGGTCATTTACATAAACATGTGTGCTATGCATGGGCATGGCAAAAAGGCTCACCAGCTGCCATTTTGAATTTTAAATTGTTTTCTAACATTCAAGGGCACTTACTTCTAAAGGATTTCAAATTTGGCAAAAGTTACAATGGTTTGGGTTGGCAGAGCCATTTTGATGTTTCACCAAAGAAACTGCTGTAAGTCAACACATTTATTTGCTTCAGGGTACCACCAATACGCCCAACACACATGGATGTGTGAGGACCCGATCATCACTGTCTGCAGCTTTAAATAAAATCTGTTATGTGATTGATTGCAGGGGATTTGAAACTGTGCTGCTAAATACTAAAGTGTTGACTCGTCAAGACATAAAGATTAGGAAATACAAGGGGTGAGTAAAGGCTTTAAAAAATAAACCCATATATATAAATAAACAAATTAATAGTACAGTAAGGGCTGGGGATTCTCTTGTGAGAGCAAAATAAAAAGGAAGATTGAGTTTCAGTAGTGAAATGTACATTTCCCATTGTGGTTTATTCCTAGAAGTTCCTATAGTTTGATTGAAGAGGGGAAACAGTAATCTTCCTCTTGTTCCAACCTACAGTAACAATTTATGCGTTTCTGTGACCAATAAGAATATTACGCCATTAACTTTACGGGAAAATGGCCACACTGTATTTATGTTCAATATAAAGAATAACAGCTTTTAGCCATGAGACTCATTCCTCAGCAGTGTTTATGGACTAGAACGATACAGTCATAAGATTACTGTTAATGTCTAATTGAAAAACAGTTTGTAAAACATACCAATTAATAAATTGGCAATGACTACAGATTGCAGAAATCAAACTCGGAATGACGGTTTATTGCGTCAGTGTCGTGAGAAAATGTCTGGTCTCATTAATTTTCTAAAAAAAAGTATTATGTTGATGTAAAAGCGCTCAATAAGTTACCTAATAGCCTAGGCCCTAAAGGCAAAATCCAAAAAAAAAATCGACTACCTTACCTTTAAGGATATCTAGCACTTCAGTTAGCTTTAGTTTGACATCCCTGGGTTAAGAGATATTCTTTTCTGAACATTCTTCAAACATATCTTTGTGAGGTTGATGGTTGTTCAAAAACAACAGTCACATGAGCACCTTATGGCAGCTTTACACGTGCAAGTCAATATTTCCAAGAATTTTATATTGCCTTTTTATATAATTCAGAGAAAAAAAAGAACATAAAACCAAGAACTGACCTAACTACTCCCATGAGCGGCAAACCTCACATAAATATATATTAATTTAGGTGAGCTGTACCACTGCTTGTGGTTAGCACTAGCTACGAAAACAGACACATAACATTTATCAAAGAGGGAAATCAAATGAACAGGCCTGACAAATGCTGTTGTTTTCATACATACACATGTTTCAACTCAGAGGAACTGCATCTACTGAGGGATGCTTGATGACAGCTCTAAGGAGCAGAAGTTGACCTGGAAACCATGCACAAATATTTATCTGATACAAAATAAGGTTTTGATTGAGTCCGGGATATAGAGTTAAACATGAAAGCAGACTCAGCCATGAATGAACGAACTACCTAAAAATGCCTTTCATCTGGGCCAAAAGGAACATTTTTAAATCCAAGAGAGCCTTCTTGAATTATCTGCCTTATATGGATCGGCTACTAAATGCCAGAAGAAAAATATTTGTAACTTTGGAAATTGAACAATTGCAGATTCCATTATCAACTGAGGATTGTTTTCTGTGAGAACATCTTATGGGGTTATTGGAATATAAGGTCATTTAGCACTTAATATTTCTTCCCCAATGTGATGGAATATCTATTGCTCTTTTGTAATTTGGACCAAATGTTGTAGAGATTATGACGGTAAAGCCAGCACAAAACAAATGGGGTGATTACAGTTACTCATCACAGTTAATGTATTAGGTTAAGCTTTCTGTCAGAAACAGAGAAAGATACAGTAAGGCTAAGCTCTTACAGAGGTTGCATTCAGGTGTTAAAGATAACTGTCTGAAATAATGGCAAAACCCTATTACGTCAGGATGAGGCAGTTATTTTAGAATCAATGCCAGTAGTTCTGTATTGCACTTTAAGCCTAGTGTCCTAAAAGATAATGTGAATATAGAGTTTTCAACGCTTTCTTGTTTTGGTTAAGTTGCTATCCACTGTACTGTATACTGTAATGCCACTAATGTTGTGCTTATGGGTTTTTAACCTAAGCTTACAGAAGTATTTACTAAGTGTGTATTTAATGACATAGGCGTTTGAACACACTTTTTTTGGTTATCACATTAGATGCGCATCGATAACAAACACAAAAAAAAGACCATATTGAAACCAACCTCAGTGAACGGAGGTCCCACATCTTCACACCGTCCGTGACTGCACTGGTGAGGAAGAGGTTGTATGAATCTGGAGCTTGTGTGCTGAAAATAGAGCCCTGTGAATTAAACACAAAAAAGAGAAACATGACTAGTCAGCACATGCTTGACTGAAATGGGTTGTAAATCAATGTCCAGTACTGGAAAAGTTTCTTTGCTGTATATCCTGTCTTGGCAAATAAAGCACATTTTTATTCCAGGTAGCATTAATACTTCCTAAAAGTAGAAGGTGACTTTAGGGCGATCTACACGCATTGGGGCTGGAAGGAAAACTGTAATGGAAACAAAAATGTAGTTAATTTTTCTGCACCACTCTGAGATACGGTACATCTATAAATATAAAGACTTTCCATTGCACGTGTATACATACATTCCATATATGACTTTCACACCAACTTATCAGATGAAACAGTGGAGTGTGTGTGTGTTACAGAGAGAGGGAGCAAGAGAAAGAGAGAGAGAGAAAGAGAGAGAGCGGTTGGGGTGTTTTTTGTTTAGATTTCCATTAAGAGTGTGAGAACAGGAGTCTGAGAGGGCATTTCCAGTTCCATTTTTCCGAGAAGTCCTCAGCTCTGATGAGTTCCAGGTGAATTTTGCCAAAGAGGCCATGGAAATTTGAATTTGGAAAAGCTGCTTCACATGCTGCAGTTCCCAAAGTTCGGTCCAGCTCGAGACGACAAAGCTATAGAGGGGAGGACAGAGTGATGTTATGTGTGCAGTCTCCAGGCTGGGGCAATCCCTCTGATCCTCAGGTATTAACCCTACAGCACCCACAGGCCCTCGGGCACCCAGGCGGAGGACCCGTCATTGACGCAATAGCCAAGCTGAAACAACACACTGCTGGCTTTCCACAGTGTATGGCACACAATAGCTGGCGTGACAAAGAACAGGCACCTCTGGGTGGAAGGAGTGTGGTCAGCTGTGTGTAAGAGAGCATTGCAGTTGAATGGGTTGATGCATTTAATCCATGCCGCTAGCTGCAGTGTGTCCAGCTAATCCAGGCTGGCCCTGAGTGTCAAGTATGCACAGGTCAACATGCAGAGAGTCAATAGCTCAGGGTTACTGGGTACAAGCTTCTCTCTCGCACAAATACACACCTTTCTGTTTTCCAATAAGTTATATAAGCAGCTATGATTTATAGATTTGTTTTGAGGAAAATTAATGTCTTTGTTGCTACAGTATTACAAAAACAGTCAAACATCAATATAGCTGGAGAGACACCATGCCCTGATTTTCAGTGTAAAATGAAACATATCTGCAAAGAAATGTATAAAAAAGGCAGAAAAACCTGAAACAGGAATTTTTAACTGATATTTAATTTTCTCTCTAGTTTTAGTGGTGACGCTGTATTACATTCTTCAGAGCACTATAATGGATGTGGATACAGGCCCAAGCTCGCACTAACATACCCCTTTCTATATTAAGATAAGTTATGTAAGCAGCTGTATGATTTATAGATGAGTTATAATGAAAACTAATAGCTTTGTTGCTATTACAAAAACAGTCAAACATCAATATAAGTGGAGACACACCATGGCCTGATTTTCACTGAAAAATGAAAAATATCAGCAAAGAAATGTAATAAATGCAGAAAAACCTGAGACTTGAATTCAGGAATTTTTTACTGATATTTATAGTTTATTTTCTCTCTATTTTTAGTGATGACGCTATATTAAATTCTTCATAGCACTATAATGGATGTGGATACAGGCCCAAGCTAGCACAAATACACACCTTTCTGTACCTCCTGTTGTCTTCGGGTCAAATCTGACCGATTTACTACTTTCATCAATCATAACTTTTTTGTTTTACATTCAATTGCATTAAGACTTTATGATATCCTTCACAGTAGACATTTGAACATTTAAAATGGCTGATCACCACTTTCATTGAATTTTGGATGATTTAGTCAACTTTGTAACACCCGGTCATACAGAAGAGGAATTAGTAACCATCCAGATCAGATAAAACAGATAAAACACACACAGAAAAACCCACATACTCTAGATGTGCCCCTCCCCCCATGTTAATCACACCTGGCACACACACACACACACACACACACAGAACAATTTGATACATTTCCCGCTCTTATGTGCCCATCCCCCCACATGGATCACACCTGGCACACGCGATACATGTTCACTCAGTGTCTGTTATTTGTATATTTACTGCAGTTTTTCATGTATACCAGTAGTCTGATACAATATGTACAGTTTGAAAGGGTTTTAAATTAAATGTGGTGATGATTAATGGTTTTTGTGTTAATGTAATAGCAGTTAAAACAGGACCAGTCAAATTTGACAGCGAACACCAAAGTAAGGAGGGAAACAAAGACAATAGGAGGGTTAAATATTGCTAGATAGATGTTTATTATGATTTGGCATATTGGTTAACAATGTCATAATTTTCCAGAAAGGGAATCCAGATAATTGTAATGATTAGATTAGATGTACTTTGTTGATCAAAATTTGAAGATTGTTTTTCTGTTTCAGCAGCACGTTAACAAGGCATAGCACGTGAGTTAATGTACAAACATATGATACAATTTAAAATAGAAAAATAATCATAGACAGCAAACAACACAAATATAACTATCAACAGAAGAAATAAATATATAAATATCTATAGTGTATCTAATTGAGAGATTATCTTCACAGGGCTCTCACCTCTCATCATTGGCTCAGCCAGCAGTTAGCAGCTAACAACGCTAACAACAGATATAGTGCTAACAGAGCTAACAGTGTTTATGGGGGAAACCTTGATTGTGGACATTACGCTTCCAAGACATTGTTGTTGGTTGTGACGGCATTAAATACACAGAGAGAGTGTGAATGTATTCTCTGCTCAGGATAAATACAAATGTTTTATTGTTATGCTAGATTAAAAAAAACTTTTAACAAGCGTTGTACAAAAGAAGAGGGAGCATTTCTATCTAGCTCGGTAATGCAGACTAATAAAAAACACAGATATGACGTCTACCTCCCCTCTGCTCTCAAGACTTCCTGCCTCCCATCAATTCTCAGTGATTCAGCTGCCTGTGTGACCTGAACCTAAACCCCGCCCGCCTGCAGTGACCCCAATGATGGCCCCGGCGCACCCACTCTATTCCTCACACCGTGCCTTCATACCTCGCTCTCATTTATCTTTTTCTGTGGCACTCTCTCTCACACACACACACGCACACGCACACACACGCACGCACACACACACACGCAGCCAGCTGGCCAACTAACCGATCTCCCACTCAGGTTCAAAACCTGATACGTTTACTCAGTTACGGTTGATACAAGCTAGAGAGGGGGAACATGTCAACGTCTCGGTATGAGGACGCGGAGAAGAAAGAAACAAAAGCTCTCCGTCTCATCTGTCGGTCACAGAAAACATTTCTGTCAGCACTCTGTCATCCAACCCTTTACTCTTGTCCTTAATTTCGATGATCAAGCAACTGAAGCTTATAGTTGCAGAGACATTGTGCGGCTTCACGTAGCGTAAATTACTCGGAAAAAGAGCATCATATAAAATGGAAAAGCGCAGTGATACGTTTAGCTTCGCCACAAGCGTGAGACTCCTGATCTCCAGGTCACCAGTGCCTCTAAATTACAAATGCAACCCTGGTTCCTTTAAATCATTACAAAGAGTCAGTTCATGGCATCCAACTCGCGCCAAATTCTCCCTCAAACGACCTCATACTTCAGTCAGGGTCTAATACATTTATCTTAATCCTATCACACACTTATAGTAAGAAACATGTAATTCAATAAGTAACACGTGGCAATCCAGTGCAAAACATTTATCAAATAGTGAGCGTACACCTGATTCATTCAGAAGTGGAATATGATATAAATACGTGTGTGTGGGTGGATTGAATTACAGCAATACAGGAATCTATTTTTCCAGGAAATGACAGTTGCACATTGCAAGCTCAACCTGTTTTACAGACGCATTGTGTTGTCTACGTTGATTACTACAAGTTTAGAAATCTGTTGTGATTCATCTGTGAACGATTTTTTGTTTTGTTTCTATTCTGAACAAAGGGATAAGAGAAAAGAGGCCTCTGACTCGACAGAACCAACACTGCAAGTATTGATATTTTAGATTTCTGAAAATGCATAAAACTCCATATAGCTGCAGGTAATTCTTCTGCTTGACATCTTATTGTCTGCATAATTGAAAACAGTTGCCCGCACATTCATTGTCCTCATGATTTTGGAGTTAGCATGCAACACTTTCACATCCAGATTACAATGGGGAAAGTATATTCAGTGAGCTAGCATAATGCTAATTGATAATCTACTTTTTTTTCTATATGTGAATTGTTTTAAGATGTAATGCAGCAACCTTACAGATGTGTTGAGAGTCACCTTAGTAGTGAGTTAAATACATCAGCAAACCTATTTAAATATTGCCAGAATACGAGGCACGAGAACTTGAAGTTGGATTAATAAATCCTTCTTCATTCAGTCAATTATTATACAGCCAATTAACAAGAAAATCAGAAACAAACAGAGTAAAGCATTTCAAATGTAGAAATAGGTATACAGTCACAGTGTGTGCTGTTTATCATAACACTAGACTAATGATTATAGATTCTGAATGGTTCATAATTAAGGATTGTCAAGTTTCTACAAGTCTCATCAAGTTGGTTTTCGTGACACACTGAAATATATTCATCCAAATGTTACCATTAAAAATCACTTAGGAAACATACAGTACTGGATTCAAAAGGCAAACTGTAGTCAGCGGTGTTGAAAACCACGAGGACCCCAGGTTACGTTTCTTTCATTTTAGAAACTTCACAACAGTTGAAATTTGCAGATGTTTACTATATGAAAAAAATGCGTCAGAAATATGTTTCCCCCTCATTTTCTGAAGAAAGACAGTAGAGCTCTTTTAACTGACATGTTGAGGGTGGGGAGACACACTGGCTACTTCTGACCCCTCCACCCATCCATGGCATGCTCACAACTCTGTAAGATGTGCATGGGTGTGTGCAAATATGTGTGTAGTATCGAAGGGTACCCAACTTCCACTATCTCAGTAGTTTGATCAAACTGTGTTCCGCATAGTTAATCATTGCCTACAGCTCTCTCTTATAAACACACACACAGACAGACACAGACAGACACACACACACACACACACACACACACACACACACACACACACACACACACACACACACACACACACACACACACACACACACACACACACACACACACACACACACACACACACACACACACAAGGCCACACACACACTCAGATCACACCACACACACACACACACACACACACACACACACACACACACACACACACACACACACACACACGACACACACGACGACACACACACGACGTAC
>NW_011353699.1:82784-95408 GCF_000735185.1 Notothenia coriiceps | reverse complement strand
GTGTTCTTTCTGATGTAAAGTCAAGGTTGTAACTGTTTGCAATGAAGTTGTGGGGCGCTGAACTGTTCCTTTGATTCTTTTGAATTATGATAGTAATTACTGGTCTTTCAAATTTGAAAGAGGGTGAGCAAGCATCTTGAGGAACGTTCATCATTAACTCCTCCAAAAAATATAGTTTATTTAATAATAACACTGAAGATGTGAATCATAACAGTGATTGACAGCTGATAGGAATAATATGATTGTTAATATTATCATATTCATACAGACACACATCGATGAGACAGTTAATTAATGTATTTATTGCAGCAGTCTGCATATTTGGTACCCCTGCTGGTCTAAGAGTTAAACCAACTCATTCAGTTAAAATTCATTAAATTACGTGTGCCACCTTATATATTTATATTTAAGGCTTTACTGATGTGCCACAACAATCTCACCTTATGTTATTGAGTTAAAATATCAATATTGTGGCTTTCCAAGTTAACATTGATTGATATGACTGCGATTAAATCAGAATATACTTCTGCCAGGGGATGCCACCCCTCAAATTCTCCTGCCACCCTCTTGCCACCCCATGAATATTTGTCTAGATCCGCCCCTGGCTGGTCTTCTCCATCAAGGAGAACCGTAGGGGGCAGTGGGTCGACATCCTCGAGGCAAAGAGATCTACCTCTGCCCTGCCAAAGAGACCCCAGATGCTGTGCACCACCTCTGGATGAAGCCGCCACTCCCCGGGTGGAGGCTTGTGACGGGGGAGGAAGTCGGCGACTTGGTTTGCTCTCTGGGTAGATACATTGAACCTTGCCTGGCCAGGCAATGGGCTGCCCAGGTCAGGAGAGTCTGGGACACCCACAGGGGGCGAGCGTTTTAGCCCGCAGCTCCGATCGAGACGATCACAAGGCTACAGGTAGCGATGAGCTTGAATAATCGAAATTGTAATAGGCTAGCTTGGCTTCTACTCATAAAGTAGTAACTTGTGCAGCGAGAAGATGAAAAAGGACTGAACTCGTTGACAACACCGGAACTTATGCCTTCCGGGGTCATACGAGGTCGCACATGACTTTGTTGACATAAATATTCGACCTGCGCATGCGCGAGACAGAAGATATCCAGTGCTAAGCACTGCCTCTGGCGGTCAGTAAGGATGAAATAGAAAGGGCGGCTGTGGCCAATAGGGTGGCTGTGGCGCAATAGGGCGGCTGTGGCGCAATAGGGCTAGGGCGGCTGTGGCGCAATAGGGCAGATGTGTCGCAGTGGACTAGTGTGTTGGTGTTTGGATCAGGGGAGCATATTTCAAACCCCACTGCAGTCAGCATGGCGTTGTGTCCCTGGGCAAGATACTTCACCCCAAATTGGTCCTGTGGGGATTACCCACAGTAAGTCGCTTTGGATAAAAGCGTCTAACAAGTAACATGTAATGTAATGGCTGAAATGTTTACTTTACTTTAATAAATTCTTATTATTTATCAAAAAGTCTAAGGTATTTTACTTCATAAGTGCTCTTTGATGCAGCTCCAGCTTCGATCAACATCGCATTAGGAGGGTGCAGCACTATATATTTTGCATTGAAGCCAGCTCTGAAATGCAGGCCAACATTCCTGTACCATTTCAGACTGGATGTTGTGTTCCAAAGTCTGAATATCTCAGATAATCAACAGGTGTTAAAATCCCAATTAAATTGTTAGTCTAATATGGACAAAGCTCATGCACATTTTAATTGACACCTCAAATATTTTGGCAGGAGTGAACATGCCAGATATCGGTTTATTATTTTCCTTGCTACATCGTCTCTATGTTCTCTATTGTCTCTTATTTTCTTTTCAGCTGATAAGTTTAGTATTGCGTTGTTAAGAAAGAGTTAGCCGCTGACTATCTACACTCCAAAACATTTGAAACGTTGACTTAAATAAATGTATTATGTAACCAGATAACACATAACTGTATTAGGTTAGTTAAAAGCAATTATATTAAGTTTAAATAAAAGACAATAGGTTTTACTTAACTCTATTGCGTTCAACTAATCTAGTACAAATATGTGGAACCAGTTGACATAGGGCAGGAATTTCACGAGGGCCACTTTGGCCTTGTGCCCTTAAAAATGATATCTGCCATAAGGCCACAGTGGCCTTGATGCCCTCTCTGACTAAGTTTTGTGGTTTAGCAGTCTGCCTCTTTTCTGACACGGCTTCAACACCAGCATATTTTGAAGGAGGAAAAAAAATCAGCGGTGCGCTTGATTTGAGCCTGGAATGCACCGCTCGGACGGTCTATGATGACAGTTGACATCAGTCTAGGACCTATCTCCGCCCACCCCCTCACGCGTCCGTGTGCGTAGGACGGTCTAGGACCTAGCTAGCTGATTCTCCGCTCAAGAAAAGGCTGAGGTGAGGTAAGGTTTTGTGATGATCCTGTTTGCCGTTAAGTTTTTCATTTGTCCAGCTTTAAGTGTAATTTTATGGATAACATTACTATTTCTTGCTCGTATGGTAATGCATAATTATAATATTTTGAAGTGTTTTTGTTACTACTTGGATAAGTTATGTTGCAGTTGTGTTCTTTTTTTATTATTATCTAGTGCAGGGGTCGGCAACCCCTGGCACGCGTGCCATCATTGGCACGCGGCAACGTAACCAGTGGCACACTAGGAATAAGTGGAATAAGTTTGCAAAATATTTAAATTAATTTTCGGATCCTGAACGCGAGACCGCCGCCAGAGCGCGTCTCCCCGTTACCTGCAGAAGGAAGCCATGCACGCAACGCAGCCCCGCTCTCCTTATCTCCAGGTGACTTTCTGCCGCTTTCCTCCGTGGTGCAGTGCTCATCGTCTCACCACGGAGGAAAGCACTATCACTAAATTGCAAGTACGCCATAAAGGAGCTGGGTGCCAGTGGCGATCTGCTCATCTCTCATCGAAATAATATGCCACAAAGGCCGGACTGGCCATCCAAGACCCGGAGTCGCTAGTAGGCAGAAGCAACAAGCTTCAGGTTCATACCCCACTTAGCTTAAATGACTGGAGAGCGAGAGGGAGCTGTCTTGAGGAGGACGCTGCGCCATTTATCTTAGGCCTGTTCTTCTGTGTTCCCCCACAAAATACATCACCGATCCTCTGTTTTCTGGCTTTCTCCCGTTTCACTTCCAGAACAATAAACACGTTCCCTCCCTGTCAGCTCTACCCATGCTCACAAACACACCACAAGGACCGCAAACCCCTGCTCTCTCTCCTCTTAAAGGGACAAGCGATCTCCATCTCAACTACTGCATGACCACTACATATCAATAACTGTGTGTTCTGGAGATCACAGAACCGGACCCGAATCGTCTTATTAATCATATGGCGTTAAAACCAATTATTTAAAGTGTGTTTGTTAAGATTCCGGCAATCATGTAAGCTAGGCCTGACAGGTCCACACACTGCCTTCCTTACACGCAGACAGCGACATCCCCGCCCTCCTGACTGAGATTAGTTAGACGGGCGTCAAGCTCATCCACCACACCCTTGATAATTCCGCACGATACGTTAGACATTGGCACACGCTGATAACATTTTTTTTTTTAAATGGCACTTCATATCAAAAAGGTTGCCGACCCCTGATCTAGTGCTAGGCAGTTAGCGCTGTGTTGTTAGCTGTCAAAGATAAGATGATGCTTAATAAATATATATAAAAGTATTGTAAATGCATATACAATCGTAGTCACTTCATATCGTATGTTAAATCATTGTTTTAATTTATGGCCTTGGTGCCCTGGCTTTTGGCCTTTGTGCCCTTAAAAAATTGACAACTCAAAAGGCCAAGTGGCCTTGCCCCTAAAATGACGAAATTCCAGGCCTGGACATAACACAATTTAATTAAAGTCAATGTTTAAGTTCAATGTACTGTCTTACTCAAACATCACCTCTAAAATACATAACAACTCTTGCTATATTTTTCTTCTTTTCTTTTTACCACATTATTAATGAGGTAGCATTGAAATGAATCTACATAATTATAACATTCCCACCATAAAGCTGCCCATTACAACTTCAACTTTTCAATGACAAGGTTAAAATTAAGAAAAACAAAACCTTGATTAAATAATAACAAATGTTCTAAAGCTTAGTTAAAACTACACTATATGTGTATGATAACTAACTAGCAACATTTCAAAACCCTTGCTTTGTTCCTTTTTTCACCTTCATCTTAGACAGTATCATCATTGGTCGGTGTGTCTTTTCCACTTCTACTCATGTCAAACTAAGTGGCCCAATCCTCTTTCTATGAATTGTTTTTGACTTTTGGTTTGAAATATAAAGCCCAGGGTCATGTTGATATTTGTATCTTATTTGAATAAAATCAACACAATATGATCCATTAGGAAGCACTTTGACTTTGATGTAATGTCAATTGCACAATCAGTGTTAAACCTGCTTTCATCAGGCTCATACTCCCAGATGGTAAGGCACACGAGGAGCACAATAGTCGCAGTGTGCTCTGCTCAACATCCCATAATACTTATTGTTTTGTATTGTACCACACACACACACACACACACACACACACACACACACACACACACACACACACACACACACACACACACACACACACACACACACACACACACACACACACATGGGATCTAAAGTATGTGTGGCAGTTATAGCTCAGATTCATAGAAATGGTGGGTTTAACTGAACTGGAAAGTGTTCACAGAACTTGCTAAATAAATGTTAAAGCATGCACATCCTCCAATATTTAGAGAGGTGATATATTAGTGTTTAAATACCATGTCTGGTGAATATTAAAATGTTCTAGTGTTGAAGTTCTAGTCTAAGTTGATATTATTGTATGGGATAAAAGGTTTGAAATGGCTTGGATAAACATCCTGCTCCTTTATTAGGTTCATCGAATAAACGGAATGAATTGATTGCCTCTCATCATAAGTCATCAAACTCTCTCTGAAAAACACTGATGTGTGCTTAGTGTATTTGAACTCGTGGTTAGATTTGCACCGCTTATTGGCTTCCCCAAATAACTAGATGAGAGCAAGTCCAAGTGGAGCACAATGCACAGCAAACAGCAGAGTGTGTGAACAGTCCAGGTGCGGCTCAGGCTTTTGTCGGAGTTTAAAAGGCAGCGATAAGCTGCGACACAGATGGCTTTCCTACATCATCCCCTTTTACTCATTCGTAGATTATTTCCTTTGTAATTTCCCCTATGATAGACCTTTATTTATTTGTGAAAAGTCATCAAACAATAGATATATCACTTTCCTTTAATAGTCATCTTTTGTAATGTGGTAAGGCGAGATGAGAGGAGGAAACAGAGCAGAGAATCTCAATTGTATCAGTTGAGAGAGCGTACAATTGATCCACTACATTGGCAATGATGCATCAGTGGGCCTTTTCACAATGTAATAAATAAAGGGATACAAAAACTGTACATTATAATTGTCTTAAATTCAAGAACTATTTGCAAATATGTTAGATATATTTTAAACATTATTTTGATGTTCAGGGTTATTGTATGGAACAATGGGAGTTCATAATTTATATGTGCTTTAGTATTGCACAATAAACAAGTACACTGATCCATATTTTTCTATTTGGAGGTACAGAGGGATTGATTCAATTATACTGTTGATAATATTATCCTATTAAACTTAATACAGTATAATCTCACAATGATCTGCATAAGGAAATAATTTCCACCAGCAGAGGGTAAATATTTGGTGCAAATGTAGTGATGGGCATTTGTCTGATGGTTCAAATGCGTCACCACTTCAGGGCGTGCTCTTCACAACAGGACCTATATAGTTCTGTGATCTCTGCCACAAGATACACAAAGCATCATTGCAGACAGCTGTTTCGCACAACAAATATAACCAAAAAGCTCTCATCTGAAAATAATAATGCAGCCTGAAGAATACAATCGCAGAGGTAATGCTAGCTTTCATTTCATTGTAATGACATGTTTTGTTGTGATGTTATATCTCACTGAAAATAATGATTAGCAAACAATAGTCAGAATAAAGATGTATTTCACTAGAAGTATCCTTGCAGCTGTTAAAGTGTCTGTTTCTGACCAGGTAAGGAGCTGGTGGACTACATCACACAGTATCTGGGCACCATCAGGGAGAGGAGGGTGATTCCAGATGTGAAGCCGGGCTACATGAGGGAGCTTCTTCCTGATACTGCGCCTGAGGAGCCGGAGGACTGGGAGAGCATCTTCAAGGATATCGAGAAAGTCATCATGCCAGGAGTAAGTTCCTACTGTCAAACATTATCATCAGAAGTCAGAAACGATGTCTCTGAAGCAAGTTCTGTCTCCTCTTCTCCCTCAGGTGGTTCACTGGCAGAGTCCTCATATGCACGCCTACTACCCCAGTCTGACCTCATGGCCCTCCATGCTTGGGGACATGCTGGCCGATGCCATTAACTGTGTTGGATTCACCTGGGTAAGGCAACAACTCACCTTCTACACTACCTCAAGACAACTAAGAAAACATATTACATTCGCGTTTTTCAATGGGTTTGCATGGTGATGTAATCATATGGATAGATATTGTGATACACAATGAGGTTTCTTAACTGGTAATAACAATCACCTCAGTTACAGTAGTTAAAGCAAACTATTGTCTTAATGGGATTAATCTGTATTTGCATGCATTATTTTAGCTTGAAACTGTTTCATTTCAGACTAAAGTTCTTAGAAACTTTTCATTTGTCATTTCTTTTTAAATCAGTAGTTTAAATAATAGGCTTTACCATGTGATTATTTTATATAGGCTATTTAATTACAGGAAAACATGCTATATCGTGATGTGTCTCTACATATAGATAGGAAATAACTAGGCATAGAAGATTTTTTCCAAATAGCCCAGCTCTGATTGAAGACATACAATAGAGTTTGTTGCTGGTTTTGAACAGGCCTCCAGCCCAGCATGTACTGAGTTGGAAATGAATGTGATGGACTGGTTGTGTAAAGCACTGGGACTCCCCTCCTTCTTCCTGCATCACCATCCTGACAGCAGAGGTGGAGGCATACTGCAGGTTTGAGAATACCCTGATCTGATTTTATTCAAACGCCAAACTTGAAAGTATTCTCTGCAGTAACTTTTTAAGTCTCTCTTCTGCCTGAACCTCCTGTTAGAGCACAGTCAGTGAGAGCACACTGGTCACTCTTCTGGCAGCCAGGAAAGACAAAATGTTGCAGCTGCGTCCTGACCTCGAGAAGGACGTGGACGACTCGGTGCTAAATTCAAGACTAGTGGCCTACGCTTCAGATCAGGTCAGTGTCCGTTTTTTCACCTCACCTGCTACTGCGGCAGGTCACTGAACGTTTCCACCGGCTCTCTCTGAAACCTATATTTAATCCCCTTTGAATTGTATCTGACACATAATGTGAGATATGGAATGCATTGTCTAACCTTAATCCCTCATTATTTTGAAATCAAGAATTTCATTGAATAACAAGTTACTTTTCCATAATTCAAGTAGAAATCTGTCTGCCACGGTGGAAGGTGACCTGAAATGTTTACTGCTTTTATAGGCTCATTCCTCGGTTGAGAAGGCAGGTCTGATCTCTCTGGTGAAGATCAGGTTTCTTCCCACTGATGATCAGTTGTCTCTGAGAGGAGACACTTTGAAACAAGCCATACAGGAAGACAGGAGGATGGGACTGGTCCCTTTCATGGTACGTAGACTGAAGGATGGGTGGGTATCATGGGGTGTTTAGGTGGAGATTTAGTGTTTACTAAATTATGTTTACCCTCGATGACCTTTTGTACAGTATGTTTAGGAATACTCACAAGTATTATAAGGGCTTGATTTTTATATAGAGTTGCTTCAACTATCTACACTAATGTGACAGTCATGGGACATTTAAAATAACAGCTACTTTCATGTTTTAAATATATTTTGCTAAAACACTTAGATATGTTTACCTCACTAGAATTTTGATAGAACGACTTCTAGTATTAAAGTAGATCTGTGGATGTATGTATTGAAACCTACAAATATCAAGTGGTATTCTTAAAACATAATTATGTACAATTTGGTTTGATAAAAACCTAGGTTTGTGTTTCAAATACAAAAAAAAACTGACATTGAAACTTTCATCTCATTGGTGGTTTTGTTTTCTCCTGTGTTCAGCTGTGTGCAACTTTGGGAACTACAGGAGTGTGTGCCTTTGACAATCTGTCTGAACTTGGACCAGTCTGTACGTCTTCAAATTCACTCCTAATAATATCTGTATAAAAAAATGTCTGTAAAGTCAAAACATTGAGTTGTCTTTTTGAGATGCGCGTGGACAGTACTTGTATTTTAATCTCTTCTACAGGTGCAGAAGAGGGAGTGTGGCTCCATGTTGATGCCGCGTACGCTGGCTCTGCATACTTCTGTCCTGAGCTGCGCTGGTCCCTGGAGGGCATTGATCTCGCTGACTCCTTTGTCTTCAACCCTTCCAAGTGGATGATGGTTCACTTTGACTGCACAGCTTTCTGGTGAGTAAGAGTGCTAAATACTTGTCTCAGTTCTTCAGAAATAATGGATGAAAAGCATGTTCTTTGTTGGATAATTCGTTTTTATTTTCTATAGCAATAGCAGATTTGTATACTTACATTATAGTGCAAAAGCCCAAATAAGAATCAACTTAATAGTACATTTAATTCAAACTATATGATAGATAAAAAAAAAAATTAATACTAAGTGAAGGATGCTTGTTTATTTGTTAATATGGGTTTACCTTGTTTTCTCAGGGTAAAAGATAAATATAAGCTCCAACAGACGTTCACTGTTGACCCTGTTTACCTCAGACATGAAAACTCACAGGCAGCCACAGACTTCATGGTAACATACTGTCTTGTATCACCTAATTACATTTCTATTTATTATAGTGAATCATTTCATATAAGGAAACCTTGTCTTTCTGTTCAGAATTGGCAAATTCCCCTCAGCCGACGTTTCCGTTCTCTGAAACTTTGGTTTGTTATGCGCTCCTTTGGCCTGAAAAACCTCCAGGCTCATATCAGACATGTAAGTGGCACTCAGTTATTTTAATGCAAATTATTGAAGGAATGAATATCCAATGTAATCAGATTATGAACATGTATTTATGTATGAAATACTAGGACATCCCAAAGCTTTTATTTGTCTTTCAATTATAGGATTTACATGTATATTTCTGTATTGCATCAGGGGATTGAGATGGCGAAGCTTTTGGAGTCTCACATTAGGAGTGACCCAAATTTCGAAGTTCCCGCTGAGAGGCACCTTGGCCTGGTGGTGTTCTGCCTAAAAGTAGGTGGCACAGATTTAAATTGTCTATGCAGTAAACTTTGTTGAGCAACATGTCTTTGACTTGCTAATCATTGTTGAAAGTAACATCTCATATAAAGGTCAGTTAATTTATAAGGAAATAAAGTCTTTCAAGAGCATGCTAGTCAAGGTCAGAGCAATATAGGAGATCATTAAAAGTGGCAACCTTGAAATTATTTCCTCTAAATGTTTGAGTTTAGTTGAGAGGTTTGGGTTTTTTGGCCTAGCAATATTTATGTATTTTTTATTCTAGGGGGGAAATGCTTTGACACAAGAGCTGCTGAGGAGACTGACGCGGTCAGGCACCATGTACCTGATCCCTGCAGACATTAACACCAAGCGCATCATCAGATTCACGGTGACCTCGCAGTTCACCACCGCAGAGGACATCCTTAAAGACTGGAGCATCATCTCCAAAACAGCTTCCACTCTCCTGGCTGAGACTCAGGCTCTGAACAATGGAGACCAACCAAAATCAGGGAGAGATGAGGTGATGGACGAATACCTCGACTCTGACATGCAGTCTGAGGGGAGCGAGGATGCTGTCTCCTGTCTTGAAAAGGCTGAGGTGGAGCTGTGGATTGACAAGGCCTGGAACAGATCCAGGAGACCAATGCGCTCTCTCAGCTGCAGCAGCGAGCCTCTGCCTTACAGTTGCAGGGGGCCACTGTCTGGCTACGACTTTGATACAAGGCCTAGTTTTAAAGATGATGCAGGCGCCCTCCCTAGCACGCCATCAACAGCAGGATCTGGTCCTATGTTTAAGATTACAGAGGTGCCTTCAAATCTCATGGATAAAAAGGTCCTAAAAAAGCTGACAAAGTTCTACAGCGTGCCCAGTTTCTGCAACCAGTGGGTGCAGTGTGGCCCGCACCAGCTCTGCTGCCCTGTAAAGGTTTCACAGACAACTACAAAAAACGTATCCTCCACCTGCAGAAGAATTAACTGTATGTCTTCTTCTCCTGTTGCTAACACTGCCCCCTCTACCAATCCACTGGAAACCACCACAGCACCTAAGCTTCTATAATGATCCTAAAAGCAGTTAAGTACAGTAGATTAGATACAGACAGTAATTCAGCTGTATTGAGCAATTTACTACTGTTCAGGCCGGGTGCTGTGCCAGCACTTTCAGTTCTTGGCAAATCTAAGATCACTGTATAACCATGTCAATGATTTGGGATTGCTTTACTCGGTACAATCATGTTTTTAATTTTCAATTAAATCCCTTAAAAATATTTCAGTACACAATATTCCCTTCAAGTAGCTCATGAAATGTGCTGTACATAAATGTTCAATGTGAATGCCATTTATCATTATTTGACATCCAGTATCACTTAAAATCTCAAAATCAAATGTATTATTTTGAGGTTCACAATCCAACAATAAACACTGTACTAATTCAGAGCCTGATTTTTCCATCTGTGATGGAGTTGAATATCTGCTGAGTCATGGGTACATAGTTGTTGTTGTCCTCCAGGTAGAACAGATGGTCACTGATGGCAGCCGGGTCAAAGCCCTCCTGTCCCAGCTTCACCTTCATTTGCTTAAACGTCCCAGTAACTACCACTGCATCCTGCCAGACAAACAGAGACATATTCAGACGAATCCATGAATTGTTATGTGTTATAAACGTATTCAGCAAGACTTTCCTTACCTGCAAGCGAACGAAGCGGGGTCTTGCGTAACTGGGGAGGAAGTTTTTGACGTGTTGATAGACAGCTTTGGTGTCAAAGTCCATGTTTTCTTTGAGCTTCACTGCTGCCATTCCAACTCGTCCCTCGTGTCCTTAAAAGTGAAGGAGAAAGTCAAATGACAACTTTAACAGGAGAAGATTATAAATGTCTCTCCGTTTTATAGAAGCACTTAATGGAAACAAATTACAAAAATTGTGTATGATTATTTTGAAATTCTATATAAATATAAATAGTCTAATGAATAAACAATCAAACACATTTAATGATCAGATGCAAGGCTTTAACTAACATTTCGTTTTTAGGAGTTACAGATTTTCAGCACCATAAATCCTTACTAACAAAGTGATTCTTACCTGGCACCTTCACACCATAGACATTAGCCTCCTCGACAAAGTCCAACATCAGCAAATGATCGGCCACCTCTGTCGTTGCTACATTTTCGCCTTTCCATCTTTATTCAGGGTCAATAAAACAAAGACAGTAAATGCATAACTTGACTGCTATGTTTTCATTTAGCACTGAAAAGTTGGTCATAATTTGCAAACAAACACAGAATTATAAAATTATAATTCAATGATGAATCTGAAATTATATTAGCTAAATTAAATGCTTTATAGGTATTGAATATAATACAATGTAATGTTGTGTCCACATATTTAATTAAGTTTGCAGAAGTAAAATGTAAAAGTTATGATATAATAGTTATTTTCCAACTAATTTACCAAGTCAAACACAGAATGAGTTTGTGAACCTTTTAGGGAGTGACATGTTCTACAAATGTCAACACATCTATTTGATATCTAAAGCTGTTCCTAGATGTTCCATTACCCGCTCAGCTCATCAACTTTGTTCAAACCACTCACCTGAAAGTGTCTCCAATTCGGTCTTGAAAGAAGACAAATCCCTCCTTGTCTATCTTTAGAAGGTCACCACTGTTAAAGTAGAGGTCTCCCTTCACAAACACATCTCTTAGCTTCTTCTTCTCTGTCTGCTGATGGTTCTTGGCGTAGCCACTGAAAGGAGTTCTTTCTTCGATCTTCCCCACAAACAACCCGGTCTCTCCTGTAAGAAGCACAGGATGTTTATTAGTAAGAGCTAGATTTCAAGACTCATAAAAATGCGGTTATCCTCCCCAACGCCTACCCCCCTCCGGGCATACGTCTCCCTACCCCCAGCGCGCGTACCCCGGAGCCACCACACATATAGGTCGTTATCATAAAAGACTACAATAAGATAGTACTTATGAGAAATATAAAGGAGTTACCAATCCTCCCCATATGGTATCCTTACTTTTTTTATATTGTTCTCTATTTTTTTGTTTTTTATTTTTTTGGTGTATAAAAATTCCCCCTCTGACCGCTGTCTTCAACCACCGACCTGATTATGAAAAACGCGGGTGACATATACATATATACATATATATCTCTCTCTCTACGTCATACTTAATTTTACAATCTTTATTCGTACAGAAATATATTTGATGATGAAATAAAAAGAGTGCAAAATAAGAAGGTTAACGTAAAATCTACCCTATATTCATGCGGGAGTATTTTTCATACTGTCCTTCTTTCTCCTCGGGCAGTTTTTAAGTTCCCTAAACAAAGCTTCGGGGTTCCAGTCTTTCTCCAG
>NW_011353699.1:73394-82739 GCF_000735185.1 Notothenia coriiceps | reverse complement strand
AAGGTGGGAGAGACATGCCGCAGTTCATTTCCTCATATTCCAAACGAGAAATTACCCGGTAGCAAATCACCCGGTTCTTTACGACCAGTAGCGGTACGTCCACACAGCAGCTTTAAAAAAATCTTCCAACGCTTCTCTGCCCATTGACTTTGAATGGGGATAACGTCACTTTGCCTCGCTTTTCGCCGAACTACATTGTGGCGAAGCAAAGCGAAGATTTCCAGGATTTTCAGGATTCAAAAGTTGAGCAATGTTCAACCTTTAAAGCTGAGGTGGAAGCGTCAGCCAATCAAATCCCGTCTATGCAAATCTGACAGTACAAGCGCTAGCCAATCAAACCACGTGCAAGCTGGGAGAGCCAGACCGCAGTTCATTTCCTCATATTCCAAACGAGAAATTACCCGGTAGCAAATCACCCGGTTCTTTACGACCAGAACTATTTACCGGGATACAAACCGGAGGAACCAGGCATGGAGGGAGGTGGCAGAGACAGTGGGTGAAACTGGTAGGTTTTCGCCTGTTTGGGCATATATATATAATTTATATATTGCTCGCATAAAATCCCCAGGGTTTTTTGCTTTGTATGTCAGGGGCGGGGATATTCATGTGATTGGTTGTTGGTCGCGTTGCTCGCAAAAAGTCCCCAAGCTTTCAGACACGCCCACCTCCAAGATTTTCAAGATTTTTTCAAAGCTGCTGTGTGGACGAGCCGTCNGGCGAAGCGAAGCGAAGATTTCAGGGATTTTCAGGATTCAAAAGTTGAGCAATGTTCAACTTTTGAAGCTGAGGTGGAAGCGTCAGCCAATCAAATCCCCGGGATTTGATTGGCTGACGCTTCCACCTCAGCTTCAAAAGTTGAACATTGCTCAACTTTTGAATCCTGAAAATCCCTGAAATCTTCGCTTCGCTTCGCCACAATGTAGTTCGGCGAAAAGCGAGGCAAAGTGACGTTATCCCCATTCAAAGTCAATGGGCAGAGAAGCGTTGGAAGATTTGTTTAAAGCTGCTGTGTGGACGTACCGTAAGATGAAGAGGAGCTTCTCTGTGGGACAAGAGGTCTCATGCAGCCTGTAACTTCAGCTGCAGGACTCATCCTCTGAAACAGAAACACCCTGAGAAGAAGAATCTGGTGTGGATCTGCCTGTGCTTGAAAGGAGTCAACACCAAGATAAAACACTTTTTTGCCAAACAGTTCATTTATCGGATGGGGGCAGAGAAGAAGGAACAATTCTGCCCCGAATCCCACGTTGATACAGAGGAATCGATGAGGTCCTTTGCTGAGGAGGTTGAGGAGTTTGCCACCGAACGTCCCCCATGCAGGTGTGTCATGTCGACAATACTGCTGATGATCTCAGGGGTAAAGAATAAATCAAAGAAGGTCATGAATTCTTATTTATGCCACTCGTAATGGCATAACGCGTGGGCCCTGAAACCAAACCTCTGGCAGCAGGAATGTAGCGCGGCGTTTCCTCGTGAGAGGGAAACCAGATTTGAAAATGTTTTGATGTCCACCCATGATGGACACGATCCTCCGGATAGGATAGTGCAGAGGCATGTAGCGCAGCTACGGGATGGGATCCTCTGTGTCCTCTCCACTTTCAGGGGAAGGGTCGGACGAAGAAGGATCAGACTCCACTGCAAACTCCACATCAGATTCTCCTTCTCATGTTTGGCAAAAAAGTGTTTTATCCTTGTGCTGACTCCCTTCAAGCACAGTTCAGATCCACACCAGATTCTCCTTCTCAGGGAGTTTCTGTTTCAGAGGATGAGTCCTGCAGCTGAAGTTACGGGCTGCATGAGACCTCTTGTCCCACAGAGAAGCTCCTCTTCAGCTTACTGCTTGTTGCGTATCACAGGAATGAAATGACCATCCAGCCAAACTACACATATTTGAAGCTTTGGCTTTGCAGCCAGGTGTTTTTATTTACTTCAAGGACTGTATGTAAGGCTGTGTATATCTATTTGCTAAAGAGACATTATCAAAGGACTTTGAAGTTCCAAACCATTCAAAACATCGAGGTCAAGCTGGGTCAAGACATACATCTGTTTACCTCAAAGACACATGAAACAGCACAAATGAAAAACAAAACGCAATGAGAGCACACTTACTCCTGTCTCATTCTCACACACAATCACTCACACACATACAAGGTATAAGGAGGTTTAATATGTACGAGTGTGTATGAGTTTGGGAATGAGAGAAAAAGAGAGAGAAAGAAAGATATGAGGCGAAAACTGTGACTTGCTGTAAACCAAATCTACTGTATATTGTTGTCTCTGTACACACACACTGTACATCCAGACACACACACACACACACACACATTTCTCAGCTGATACCACTCTTCCACATCCATACCAACACACCTACATCATATTAGTTGCATACATGTATTCCAATGGCTGTCAGGGCCCCATTATACAACAGGCAAAGAAACCAAGAAATGACAAGCATGTAATTCAATGGTAAAATGTCACATCTGGTGATATAGAATAAAAAGGACAAATTGAACTATTTTCCTCCAATATAAAACCCTGACATTACAAAATGCATGATTTTATACCGGTATGGCGGAGAGATCAAAAGATGTGGTTATAATGGGAGTGGATGGGACACGAGTGGCTAATGTGTGAGTTTTTTGTTTAATCTGATTCTGTGCAAAAACTAATAATCCACCAAAATAAATGTTGTTGCTAATCTTTGACATATCCAAGACTGTGATAAAAAAAAAAAGCCGACCCCCCCAACATTAATTATATGGAAAATAACTGCCTTTTTTTGCATGTTTTTCATAGAAAACGCAAATTCATGTTTTCAAACTGGCAGTTCAAGGGTTAAAATCCTGAACATAATTTAATATTTGGTATTTTTGATCAGGACTGAAGTTGATTGAAAGATTTAACCCCAAAAAGTTTTAAAAAATATTAATCTGTTGTAATTTTAGAGCAGTTTTTGGAAGTGGACATTTTTGTCCCGAATGACTAATATGTAACTTTTTTGTTCAATCTGATTTTGTGCAAGAACTAATAATGCAAAAAAATCAATTTTGCTGCTAATCTTTGACATATCCAAGACTGTGATAAAATTAAAAAAAAGCCGACCCCCCCAACATTTATTATATGGAAAATAACTGCCTTTTTGTGCATGTTTTTCATAGAAAACGCAAATTCAGTTGCGCTGACAGGCGATACAGAGGTACCCCCCCCGTTGACAGTTCACAAGCGCGTCCATAGTGTCTCCTGTCAACCTGTGTGAAATATAACAGGGGGTTACGTATTGTAACCCTAAATATAAGCACAGGCGGAGCCCTCTACCTGGGGGCCCTATCTTTCCTAGTCCGCTCGCTGAAGAGTGTATAGGATAGTGGGTGGCGGGTGTAGCCACCTTATATGCTGTGGGCCTGCGCGCGCATTCAGGTAGGCTCGCCCAGATTGGCCGGCTACGTTTACGTAAACTCAGTAGGTGAAAGCACGCACAGCATGATAGAGAGTAGTACCCATAGAGTCCAGTAGAGGGCGGAGCCTGTGCTTATATAACTAGGGTTACAATACGTAACCCCCTGTTTTTCTGGAGGCGTGCCAAATATTGTAGCCCACTTCAAAACATCTGAAATATTCCTTTCAGATAAACATTAAATATGACTTCCCAACCCTTTCATAAAGATCTCATACACACACTTTCTTCATTCTTCACTGTTCCCATGGCATTCTTTTGGATAGGTTGCCAGGCTCAACCACTTATGTGTTGTTGTTTCATTTCACTCAGATAATTCACCATGTCAACAAACAAATGTAATGTGAGTACAATAAGCACAGATGAAATGACGGTGAATGACACCTTGCTGAACCTGCAGAAAACAAACACGGGGAAGCAATATTAAAAACACAATGTCTCACCTTCCAAATGAAGATGAAGATATGTGAGTGTGACGCTTCCACAGCAGTAGGAACAGACTCATAAAGCCGATCCCTCTGCACCTAACACCCACAGGCCTTCGAAAGTTGATCGTGGTTAAACTGATAGCATTACAAATCAACCAGACAAGTATAATATTTCGACTGTATATCTCTTATAGTCTCGACTCACACCGGAGGGAGGCATAATATTCCTGTTGCCTCGGGGTTGAAGCGCCTAAGAACTAATACCCCCCACTGAGAGTAAAGTAGGCCTGTTGTTACGTTCCCTCCTGGACTAGGGGTACAAAGGGAAGTAAGAAAAATATAAAATATCCGGGAGAGAGAAAGAAAAGAGGAAACCGACAGCTGAAGCCACAAAGTAGTGATGGCAGTTTGACACTGAAGCTTCGAACGGAGCTTCAACCCTGGACTTCCTATTCCATAGAAGCAGTGCTTCGAAGCTTGCTTCAAATCACGTGACATATGACGTCCGAAGCAGCAACTGCTTCAAATCATGCGACATGTGACGTCCGAACCAGCAACTGCTTCAAATCACGTGACATGTGACGTCCGAAGCAGCAACTGCTTCAAATCACGTGACATGTGACGTCCGAAGCAGCAACTGCTTCAAATCACGTGACATGTGACGTCCGAAGCAGCAACTGCTTCATTTCCTGAATGAATCAACTCACTGGTTCGCCGGCCAATCAGGTGATTCGATGCACTGCCTCGTCTCGATTCTGACTGGTTGAAACTGTTTGAATTTGAGCGTCATTTAGTAAGTGACACTTTATAACCGCTCAAAAAAAAAAGCACAATTTGGCAATCTGTGGGATTGTCGTCGTAGTTTGCCTTGTTGCTGTTGAGTTGTTAGTATTGCGTTTGGATCATTATGGAGCCAGCCAGGAAGAGAGTTCGTTCTGAGATGTGGGATCACTTCAATCTGATTGCGCATGATAAGGTAGGTCAACTACAGTATTATAGCTATGGTTTATCTCAAATCTATATTAACTTTAAAGTACAATTATGTATATGATCAATGTAGCCATTAGGCTATAGCTTTATAGACTGAAATTGCATTTTTATTTACAAATGCCTTTCTCTACAGGTCCAGTGCTTGGTGTGTTCAACTGAACTGAAGTATCATGGGAATACTTCCTCCATGATTAGGCACTTCACAGCCAAACATGGAGCTGCTGTGAACCAGGGGAACATACATGGTATGTATTATATTATTATGAACTAGTAACACCAATACAATATGCTATGACTGTATTCCATGACTCACAAGTCTGCTTCCTTTGAGTGCAATTTCACATAAATCCTTATTTATTTTTTTGGTTTTGTTTTTATTCTTTATGTCTTTATTTCTTTGTCTTAGTGGACCGGAAGCGAGAGCTGGATGGGGCTCTTGTGAATATGGTGGTGAAAGACTCGCAGCCTTTTTCCATCGTGGATGACTGTGGCTTCAAGGAGCGTGTAGCCTTGCTTGATCCTAGATACACTCTTCTATGGGCATAGATATGTCTCATAATTATTTGTGTGAACATAAAAATAATTTGTGTGTAAATATGTGATTTTTGTTGGGTTCAGAATTCCAGAAAAGACAGACAACTTCTAAGTTTAACTATTTATTGTAAAGAGAGCAAAAGATATATTTTACTTGGCCAAGGACTCATCACGTCTTTGGGAATCACAGGCAGCAAAGCTGTAATCTGTAACCACCAAATCCGTCAAGAGCCTCGAACCTCGTGCGTGCATACATTTTATTACACAGGGCGTTGCCCGTACATTTATGATTGGTCAAGACTAGCTGAAGAGATACCATGGTTTAGACTTGGTTCTCTTTGGTTGGTGCGCAGACTCAGATAGAGCCTCCTGGCAACACGATCCTCCTAATCATCATTTCGGCGCTGTGAAGTTCCTCCCTACTCTGTCTCTTCATACGTAATTGGTTTTCTCTTAACGTTTCTTCAGATATAGTGGAAAAAAACCCATAATGTGCTTCTAGCTTTGCGGTGGAGAGCGCGTCCATACAAAGTGAAGGGCGGTGCGTATGTTGCGTTCTGACTACTCTCTTTAGTGTTCTCTCAGTCTCTGCACTCGCCTTGCGTACTTTATCCCAATATGAAGCTAAACACTTTCTCATGTAACTTTTCCCTTCGTTCCTGTACCACCCCATCAAAAATTGGGGGGGGGGGTGATTGGGCCATTTATTCCAGAAGTCACAGCACATACAACTGAGCACAATAGCAAATAAGCAAATAATGTATAAACAGAATCTTGTAATGTTATATAAAAATGACTCCACATTTGTAAATGTAAAACACACATCCACAAATGCCTTTAAAAGATTGCAAACTCACAAATAAATGTGCAAGGTAAAAACGTGTCTTGCAATACCTAAGATATTTTCACAAGATAAAAAAATCTGTGTAATATCTCTTTAACATTTATAACTTTCGATCAGGCAGTTTGTGAATCCATTTGTATTTGTCGTACCAGAAATGTGGCTTGCAGATCTCAAAGTCTCTGCTGCGTAGAATCTTCACATTCTGCTTGTGAGTGGTCTTTTACACGACACGGTATGTATATTATATGCTTCGTCTCGGCTACAAATTACTCGTGTCATCTGTATTTCGGTATATACATCTGTAGTGCCTGCTGATGTGAGGTCAGTTCTCGCATGATTTCAAAGTAGAGCGCGGAGATTGGGGGGTTTTGGTTTAATTGCTCTGTTTTTTTAGTATTTGCGTAGTAATTGGAACAAGCGGATACGTTAATGCATTCCTTTATCACCGATCATAATCATTGTGTATAGGATACAGTTAGTTTGTGTTAGTGTTATTGGTGTCAGATACGAGCATATTCGAGCACTTTCGTGATGTTTAGCGAGTACAGTTATTTGGTCACAGTGTTGAGCGCCGCCCCCAGCGAAGACAGAGGACACAGTATTAGAGAACTCTTTTCGTTCTGTTGTTTCTCGCCTTCAGTCAAGCGCGTGGCTTGTCAAAGTGTGTATCAATGTAAAATTGTAAGTTAGGCTACAATGCTAATCAAGTCCGGTGCTCTGGCAGCTTGTCTAGCGATCTGAACCATGTCGTTCGCCAGGTAAAGACCATACCTATAATGCGATCAATACATGACCTGTCCACATAACCAAGTAACATCAAACAAGGTAGGTCATCCCGGCGCTTAGCGTTTCTAGGTCACGGAGCTGAGATCCAGGCAGACCTAGCAGGTATGGTACAGACAGTCAGCACGGTCTCACCCAAAGGACAGACATGTCCACAGACTCGGCCTTCTCTAAGTGGTCTCGTGAGTTCTAGTTACGACGAGACATAACACAGGTGAGTTACCATGGCCTCTTACTTCATGGATGTGGGTAGATCTAGACTTCTATAGATGGATCTATAATCAATGTGTTCCCCCTATATACAGTCTCGCCTCCAAATGAATCTGCCTTCATCATTATACGAGTGTGTTGGCCTACCACCTGTCAACTTTCTCCCCTTACAAAATTGGATGCGATGTAGGCCTACCTATGGTATTGTCAATCGCCTATAGGTTAGGGTCCGCCTCTCTCCTTCATGGTCTATTGCCTCTCTGACAGGTCAACGATGGTGTCCCCTGCTTGCTCGCATTCTTCTTCTACATCAGACATTGTGGTCGGTCTCCTTCTATCCATGGCTTTTCTACATCAGAGCATGTGTCCCCTCTTCTTCATGCCTCTAGCCTCCGAACTATGCGAGTAGACAAAATGAAGCGAATAGAGAATAAGTATAACAGCAAACACTATCTGTCTGCATCTATTTTATGAAAGTTACATCCTATTGTCCTACATCAACATGTGCTATCTGGCGCCACATATCTATGCTTCAGGTTTCTCTTGCGTACATCAACACTTTGTCCTATAGCGTCCATATGTCGTGTCGTTCTATCATCAACATGTGCGTCGTTCTTCCTGTTCATGTTCCCTCTTCGTACATCAACATGTTGTCCCTGCGTGTCTCCATCGGTCTCCTCTACATCAAATGGTCGGGGGTCCCCCCCCCCCCCCTCTGTCTTCGATGTTCGTCTTGCAGCGATTCAAACATTGGTGTCCGCGCTCTTCTAACATGTCTCTTCTACGTATCAAATGTGTGCCCTCTTCTTCATGTCTCTTCTACATCAACATGGTGTTCCCCCTGTCTTCTTCAGTCTCTGTCTCTACAATCAACATGTGTCCCGCTCTTTTCATGTTCTGCTTCTACATTCAAAACATGTGGTCCCCTCTGTCCTTCATGGTCCTCTTCTACGATCCCAAAACATGTTGACCGCCCTTGGCGTCATGGTCTGCCTGTCTGTTATACCAACGATTGGTTGTCCCCCTCTTCTTCATGGGTCTGCTTTCTACCATCCAACATGGTGTCCCTCTTCTGTCAGGTCTCTTCTAGCATTCAACATGGGTTGCTCCCCCTCTTCTTTCCATGTCTCTTCTACATCAACACTTGTGTCCCCTCTTCTCATGCTCTCTTCTACATCAGAACATGGTGCGCCCTCTGGTCCTCATGGTGCCTTCGTACATAACAACATGTCCGCCTCTTGCTTCATGTCTTCTTTCTACCATTCAACATGTGTCCCCTTTCTCTGTCTCTTTCGTACAATTTCAAGCATTGTCCCCTCTTCTTTTCATGGTCTCTGTCTGACATTGGCAAAACCCCCATGTTGTCCCGCGCCTCTTTCTTGCCATCGGTCTCTTTCTAGCATCAACAGTGTGGTCCCCTCTGTGGAAAAGGAGACTCTGGAAAGTTCAGGAACAAAGATCTCTCTCTTTTTGATTCCAATTTCTATAAAAACCTGTGCTGAAAGATGAGACTGATCAGATTTTGGCCGCTTAGGGATTCATAACAATGGTTTGTTGGTCTGGCGGTGTGCGTGTAACCCATTGAAGCCAATCTAGCACACCCGAAGGGTAACCCCCCCCCCCCCCCGCCCCCCCCACTATCACCCTGAGAGATTGCGGCCTCCTAGGAGCAATGATGAGTTATTTGTAAAACCAAATGGTCTCTCCAAGAGGGGGTCGTTTGGGGGAGGGGGCTCCTTATTTTTTCATCTAATAGTAAGGCAGACAGAGAACACTAGCACTTGTTGCGAAAGCAGGGTGCCTGAGAGAGCAAGAGGTGGGGATTGATGGGAAAGTGCGTGGCGGGGAATGATCTGGGGTTTCGAGCGCAATCATGAGAGCAGGGGCTCTGAATAGTCTGATGACCGTGTTGAGTATGACGCGAGTGAAGAGACGTGGGCTTAGATGACGTAAGGACCTTGAAGAACCTTGGCATTGACGTGAAGTTATTATTAAATTAAATTGTGTGTCACAAAGGATCTAAGACACCGCGCTGGTGGTATAGCAGAAAGTTCCGAAAGGAAGGGTGTCAATTGCTGGTTAGGTGATGTCAATGTTTAATG
>NW_011353699.1:49838-73325 GCF_000735185.1 Notothenia coriiceps | reverse complement strand
CACACACACACACACACACACACACACACACACACACACACACACATTCTCAGCTGATATCACTCTTCCCACATACCCATACCAACACACCTACATCATATTAGTTGCATACATGTATTCCAATGGCTGTCAGGGCCCCATTATACAACAGGCAAAGAAACCAAGAAATGACAAGCATGTAATTCAAGGGTAAAATGTCACATCTGGTGATATAGAATAAAAAGGACAAATTTAACTATTTTCCTACAAAATAAAACCCTGACATTACAAAATGCATGATTTTATACCGGTATGGCGGAGAGACCAAAAGATGTGGTTATAATGGGAGTGGATGGGACACGAGTGGCTAATGTGTGGCTAATGAGTTTTTTGTTTAATCTGATTCTGTGCAAAAACTAATAATCCACCAAAATAAATGTTGTTGCTAATCTTTGACATATCCAAGACTGTGATAAAAAAAAAAAAGCCGATCCCCCCAACATTCATTATATGGAAAATAACTGCCTTTTTGTGCATGTTTTTCATAGAAAAAGCTAATTCATGTTTTCAAACTGGCAGTTAACCTCCTAAACCCGAGGGTCCCCCCAGTGGACCCCCCCCCACCGTTCTTTAACGAGACTATGTCTCAGGGCTTCTTAAAATGTATGAAACTATTAATGTTGCATACCCTTTTAACGATAAGAAACTCAGCTAACTAATAATATGAACCATTTTTAGCTAAAAGAAACACAAGAGTAATACCAAGCCTTTGAATTAGCATGGAGCGAAAAAATGCTAACTAATGCTAACGGACNTCCACTAAACGATAGTCCCCTAGCGTCGGCACCTCGATCTGCAGATTCTTTCATGAGAAAGGGTTAGCGCTTCCACCCTCAATCCTATGATTTCGCATGAGAACGTTTGCCTTTTCTGCTGCTCAGTAGGCGTCTTCACCCAACCGCTGTCTCATCTCCACCGTGTGCGCCTTCATGGCACTGCACCACTGACCGAACCTCAACCCAGTAATAGTCGAAGCTCTTAGCAGGCATTCAATTTCAATATTCGCTGCTCCGAATCCTAGTTTTCCCGCTATTTAAACCCAAACAGTTAAACTTATGCTAAAAGGGTTGTAAATAAGTACGTTCCCCCCGCTGCAGACCCGAGCCCCTATCACGGCTCCCCTTTCTGCGCCTCATGCTGTCCACACCATTCAATCGGCCTATCTCCTATAATACTCGGGACAATTCTTCAGGATAGGTGCAGCACTCGCTGCTAATCAGGTCTTCTCTACCTTCAGCCCTCCAACAACTAGACGGTAGTCCTCCCCGCCTTCACAACCTACATTCGCCCGGACATCAGCGCCGTACTGGCTCCCCAAAGATCTCTCAGACCCTAACTACGGTATTTATGCATATAACTGGTGGTGGTTCATATCACGTTTTACACGTATACATGTTTCATTATGGTATCTGATTTCAAAGTGCATTCTGTCCTATTCCACGGGCCCCGCCCACAGGGAATAATGTCTCGTCTCACGTAGCATCTACATGTCACTGGCTATATTCTCCTGCACGCAGGTATCTAATCCAGGCCCGTGCTCAAATGGGCTGTGTAAAAATGTATGACCTGCACGTCAGGTCGTAAGAAGGAGAGAGGAAGAAAAGAGAGAAAGAAAGAAGAGAGTAAAAAGAAGGGACCGTGTGTCCCCTTAGACTTCGGTCTCGTGGACTGCGGGTCCCCGTAGACTTCGGTCTCGTGGCTGTGGGCCACCGTAAACTTCGGTTTCCGTCATAAACAAGATCCCTGCTTCGGCAGGACGTTCGAGGCGGCGTAGTCAAGCCCTGCTAGCCAGGCAGGCGACCCTCAGGTCGTTTTCAGATAAGACCGGCAATGATTTCGGCAGTCAGTCTCAGCATGACCCGTAAGCTCCGGCAGTGATTCCGGCCCCCTGCCGCATACATATATTAATCTATTATTTCCTCCCCAGATCACCACAGTCACCCTACAAGGTAAGAACTCAGTTCATCTCATTATTCTATACTTCACTGGTTTTGGGGATTTTCATCAGAGCGGTTCTTTCCCTCCCGAACGATTATCCTGCAAACCGGGGCCTAATCGCCAAAACACCATTCCATTCTCCTGTTGTATTATCATGGCAATCATTTCATTTATATGACGTGTAACAATAAACATGTATTCCATACATCACGTCTCTCCGGTTTGAACAATAGATGGCAGCAGAATGCAATCAATAGTTTCTTTCAATGTCTTTTTGTTGGTATTATGAATTTATTTTAAATTAATTAAATCGTTCAGAAGCAGTTGACTTAAAAGAGCAGATTTTGCAGCCCTGATCTCCTCAGGGAGGTCGTTCCAAAGTCCAGGAGCTCTGACAGCAAAGGCTCTGCCTCCTTTTGTGTACCTGGACCTTGGAACGACCAACAGCGATGCCTCTGAGGATCAGAGTTTGGATGAGCTGGAGGAGGGACAGGGATGTTTTACTTGCACCAGGTAGGAATGTTTTGCAATAATCCAATCTACTGAAAGAATGGATGACAGTTTCAACATTCTTGGTAGATAGGAAAGATTTTCTGAGGTGATGAAAGCATGATTGAACCATTGAATTTACATGGATGTGTTGACGGCAATATCAACATGACCTATGATCATAAATTCAGTTTTGTCCGTATTTAGCTGCAGGACATTTTGGGACATCCATTTGTGGACATCCAGGAGGCAGATTAACAGTGTTAAGGGTCACAACTTAAATAATATTGTGGTGCCATTTGTCAACCAGGTAGGTGCCCAGGTTTTTCTGTGACCCACAGTCAACTACTTACAACTAAATGTGTTGTGCAAGTATATTTACTCGACTGCAGTACTTAAGTATTTTTCCTTAAGTTTTTCCATGTTATAGTACTTTATACTTCTATTCCACATTGAGGGAAATATCACACCACTGAATTTATTTGAGGATAACTTTACTTTTTCAGAACATTATGGTCAAATAAATAAATAAAATATAATGCAAATGCAAGATATGCAATCCTGCAATATGTTTTCAGAACCGGCAGTGATCAATTAACAAACACCAATATGTTACATTTCACAAATATTATTTTAAAAAACTGACACCCAACTCTTTTTAATTACATTTATTAACATTGCATAATACAAAACATTACTTGCATTCCTCTGTTGAGCCTTCCTTGAATTAATTCAAAGGCAGCCTTGAAGAGTTTAATATCCAGTGTACGCAGTAAAGGACATTTAAAGACATCTTCACAACAGAACATCTTTCATTCTTCAGGCATTTTTGCTTTGCACACAAAAGCAACCAATCAGTTCAGTGAAAATGACAAGTAGCATATAACTGGCCCAGATTTGCAATAGCAGAAAAGGCAAAAGGTAAACAATATCTGATATGGACCGCATACTTTTTAAGTAAATATATAAAAACACTGATTGTTGGGTATCCAATATAGAGTATGAAAATATAAATAAAACTTGTCTTGTTCATTCAATTAAAATCTTTACAAAATAATAAACTAGCGATAAGAAATGTATATTGTTTAATGACCTACTTCAAAACTTTTATACATTCCTTTAAATAAAAAAATACTTATGAATTATGATGTCTGACGTTTCCTCAAGGAGGTAGATTCTCTCCTTGTTTGATGACTTTCACATACCAAATTGTACCTTGTCCTTAAACTTATGACGTCTTTAAGTATGAGCCATAATCAATTCAGCTTCACAATAGCCAGGCCAGAAATGCAGTTAATATTGAGATTAGTTAAATCACTAATTTGTCGCTATTGAGCATAAATGTAATCTGAATAAAGCTGTTTGCAAAGGCACTGTGATGCATAGCAATATCAAATCAAAACAATGCATACATGTTTGTGGACATAAAAACCCGTTCCAGAAAGGGACTTTGGTGCCACCTGTCGTTAGATTGCTTCAAGATACATCTGTTTCATACAGGTTTGAATAATATATTGCTCACTGCTTTGACTTTGAATTGCAGCAGGTGAGTCTGCACTGAAGCTTTAATCTTTAAAGCTCAATAAAAACTGCCCATTTCTGGCAAGGCTAGTGGAAGTAGGACTGCAGGGTACCACGACGGCGGACATCGGTTGTCCAGCAGTGGAAGCCACCCCCCAGGGAGTTAGCATGGCGAATATTCACCTTAACGCTCTTGATACCTGCAAAAAAAAACACATTGATGCATCAGATACATTTCCTTAAAGATCATATTCATCATGACATTTTTAATGGACGTGAAAACTGAGGAAATTTCCTCTGGTAGAATTCGGACATCAAATGTTCCGTTAAAGTCTTAAATGATGCAAAAAAAGAAACTGGAATGACTCTAATGTGAAACTCACCAAGGCTCTCAAACATTTTTTGAATGGTGACTTCATTGGCGTCAACCATCACACGCTTTTCATCCAACATCAGGACGTTCATGGACAGCCACTTGGAGGACATCCACAGAGGATGATCTAAAACAAAAAAGGAGAGGAAAGGTCTATTTTCTCTGTAAGTATTCAAAATGGTTTTCTTATGTAAGAAAATATAAGTTTTACTACTAACCATCAGGAATCAGAGGGGTCGGAGGTTTCACAACAGTCCACCCAGCCTTGTGGAACATGTCAACCTGAAACAGACAGGGGACAATGAGCGACAGTGAACATCAAACACATTTAAAGTATCAGTCTCCAGGAAGTTAGGACACTGAGAGATATTAAAAATAGCCTTTCATGGTCCAACAGTACCTGGTGACATGGACGATCAGGGTTTGACAGCACCAATCCTGGTCCAATAATGTTAAAAGTGGCATCAATGTGCATGGGGTTAGGATCCTTGAATGAGATGATGTGGACTTTGTAGTCTGGAGCCAGGTGGCGGCGCATCCACTCAATACCCATGTAATTTGTAACCTGCAAAACAACACAAGTGAGTTACCTCTGCTGCAAATTCTAAACTTTGAACCTGTATTGGAATAAAACGTTGTTTTGTCTCACCTTTCATTAATTCACACTTGATCATTTTGAGCGATAACATATTGAAATATAGACTGGTACATATGTACCTATTGGGCTTTACGCAAATAAGTTATACGTTTGACAGCATTCATACCTGACTCCTCTGGACAAAAATGTCCCTCCCAGCCCGGATGAAGTCGGCAGCATCAAAGCACGGCTCGTGCTCTGTGGTCACAAACTTCCCCTCGGCAGCCAGCTTGTGTCTGTCCTCCACTGTGCGGATGGGGTAGTCCTGAAAGGCACCAAGCAACAATAATCAAGCAATAATCAGATAACAAAACATATCTGTGGTGACGTGAAGAACATAAACAATCACTTCCAACGTGGATTTGATCAAAAATACAATCTCAAATCTTTAAAAAGTTGTACAACACAGCCAACACTTGAAACACTCAACGTGCGGTGCTAATCTCACGAGATAAGGCCTCACCTGGTCGTACAGTTCATCGGCCATCGTGGGTTTAGGAGCAGTTGTCCATTTGGCACCGTTTCTGAAGTACTCCTTGATCAAAGGTCTGTAGGCTCTGTACTCAAAGAAGCGAGCCCTCCAGGCCATAGGAGCCTCAATAATCTCATTCCCCACAACCAGAAGGATGTCTCTGGGCATGGCCGCATACATGCCTGTAACAGATTCAAGAATCATTGTAATATTATAAATAATAAGAAATACATGTAGTGTAGTTTAAAGTGCAATATGTGCCTTTGAATGTTGTGCAGTAGAAATATAAAGAAGCAGTAATTGAAAGGATAGGTAACTTAAAATTGCTTGTTGTTTTGGGGATTTTGGGTGTTTCTAAGTGTCTTCATTGATTACAGGCATTGAGCTGTTAACTTCTTTACACAGACATGTTATCCATAATGTTGATGTTATTTGAAAAGAGATTTGTGTAATTCTTTACCTGGGGATTCGAAGTCTGGAGTTTTGTATTCCATGGACCAGTCCATGGGTTCTGGTCTCCTTACATTGACGCCCTCATGACGAAGAATATTGCACATTTCCTCAATCTCAGCAACAGCTTTTTTCAAGTGGTCCGCAGGAAAAGACTGGCCCCCATGCTTCATATAGAAAGGCCAATGCTTCTCATATGTGTTAGCCTGTTGATAAGTTCAGAACATGACAACATGGAGTTATTTTAACGGCCTACACCTGAGCATTATATAAGGTTTACAGATGCACTCTTGACATTTTGGCTTACTTTCACTTCCACGGTGAAGGGAGGCACATGGGCATTTTCAGCGCGACCCACAATCACCTCCTCCAGAGGGTCCCATTCATTGTGGCTGCAGACAGGACATTCCTGCTCCACAGGCTCAGTAACATGGTCAGCTGCATCGTGCGACTGTGCAGCTGCTGCACTGGAGGTGCTCTGCAAGGCCCTCTGCACCCATCCAGTCGCTGACCGTCCAAGCTGAGGGGGGGAAATGGATCACAAGCTGTTTAATTTTCTTCAGCACAAAAAAGGCCTAAGGTTTTGTGAAATTACAGTATACTGAGAAAGGCTTTTGTACAAAATAGGCCGATTTCTAAATAAAAGTAACAGACCTTTTCAGGCAAAATATGACAAATATATTAATACAATCTGTGTATTAGTCCCTAACAAAACTATCTGTGTGCAATTACTTTTGCTGATTTTTTTGTTTGTTTATTGTATTATAGTTACAGATACTTAGTGAAAATTGAAGTGATAGAGGCAAATAAATGTTGGCTTGCAGTTTACATCCAAAAATGCCAGTTCAAACAAGGTTAAACAGTGTAGGCTGATAAAAATAATGGTTTAGAGATAGCAATGATAAATGCATCAGTACGGTATTTTTTTTGCTGTTAAAGTACACGTGTTCATAAGAAGCCGCTATCTCCATAGATAGCTCAGTGTCACTGAGTCTGGGAGTGCATCTGCTGCAGACAGCTGTTCACTGTCACTCAGGGACCAAACATGCAGAGTCTTTCAGCAGTTGAAATACATTATTGGACTGAGTCTAAATTGACATAATCAGTGTTTTTCCCCAAAAAATGTATTAGAATCAACTAAAATGCTTAATCAGACAACAGGAAAAATCAAAATAAATGTCAACATTTTTGCTTTATTCACAATCAGCTATATGTGCCTATTTTAACAGATTTTCAAAAAACTTTTTCTAAAGAATTTGGAAGAAAAAATAAGAAGTCATGAGACCACCATAATACCAACCATGGCTGCGATCAGATGGGCAGCCTCGGCCCCCCTGCTACCTCCTCTCAGACACCTGACTCGCAGCATTGTCCAATGTAATAGTGAGTGTGTCAGTGAAAGCACACGACAGCGCAGGATCCACCTCTCAGTTTGCTAAAAAATGAAGACGCCTCAGCAAGCAGCCACCTTTATAGCCCTGGGTCTACGTGCCTCTAAGACTATTGGTTGCCCTTATGTTGTGGGGCAACGTGACCTGTAGAGAAACCTTTCTGAAACTCAATCCCTGACACCAGCAAATTCTTATCAATGGCTACTTCTGCTGAAAAGTTTCCAAGGCCAACATCTGAAATGTATCTGGAATTGCGTTCCATTGTGCAGAAACAACCATTTTCTGCACAATGGAACGTTTTTATTAGTGCCAAAGAAACCCTGAGGAAAATAATAAAATAAATGACTTAATAACCTATTTTTGGCCCCTCATGCAAATGCTGAAAACAATTTTTTTTTGCATTTTAGTAATTGATTAGGATATTTAAAATAAGATTTATTTGAAATGAAGTCTTTCAATCTATTGTTTTCTTAGTCCTTTTTGATTTCTTGTGTTGGTGACTGGTTAAGGAAATGACATTATATATATTTAATAAAGCTACAAAATAAAAGGCTTAACTGTGTTACTTTCAGTGAGGCGATAATATTCAGTTTGTCATGCTTGCTTATTGGACTTGTTAGACTCCAGTGTCGTATAACTACATTAACAGTACAACCATAATAATTGTATTACATGGGAACATTACCAAACACAGTATGGGAAGCAGGTGAAGGTTGAAAAGTAGAGTATTATAGCCTAATCAAAGAAACAGATAGCCTTTACACGGCTGGGTCACCACATGCTCCTCTGGACTGTGCTCTCAAGAGTTTCACAACCCTATGACCTCAGTGACTGCTGATATTACCCTGCCCTCTAAAAAAATATCTGGCTGATGCCCAAGGTTCACAGGATATGCACTGAGGATGCCTTTGGCTCCCAGTAGCATCATTTATTGGTCCAATAGTCAAAAGGGCAACTTTGTGGACTAAACTTATATTATTTCATTTAATAATAATAGTTATTTACCTTTACCTTTATCCATACAGCACCTTTAAAAAAGAAAAAGGACAAAAACACATTTCAGCACTGCAATGAATTCAGTCCTGTCTTTATGTGATACAACTTATTTATAAATATAGTCATATTGTGTGTTTTTTCTGTTACTGTTTGAGCCTGTGCTTGTGTGTGTACTGTAGGCTGCCTGTATGCATTTGCATAATTTCCCAATCTTTGATCCAAATTTAAACACAAGGATGGTACCATTACCAGTGGCAGAAAGTGACTAAGAGCATTTACTCTAGTTTCTATCTCTGTACAAGTTACTAATAAACACACAAAAAACAATACATTGTAGATAAAACCAGTGGTCCTAATCTTTTTTGACCTATGACCCCTACTCAAGAAGCCGTGGTGGGCCCTTCAATGACATTTCAGATGCCTGTGAGTATTTCACAGGTCTACCAATAAATCGTTCTGTTTTTTAAAGCAAAGATAAGAGAAAAGTCAAACGAACAATTGCACATTTTTGACATAGCACTTTTTCGCTGTTGCTTTAACATCTTTCGACTCCACAAATAAGTCTTGTGACCACTTGGAGGGAGCCTGGACCAAACAGCAAATACAGGAATAATACAGGACTTCAATTTGAGAGAAACTCCAATGTGATTTTGAATGTGTCATTCTATGGCTCCGCCTAATGCTCCTTTCGACTCCCTGGGTTATTTACACCATGTTAAAGCCTTTTCAGCTGATCCCCCCCCAATCGATGAAACAAAAAGAATGTCAACAAAACATTTGTTTCACATTTTAATTGTGTTGTTCAATAAGACCACTTCCATCTTTACTTTTTGTAATTAAACGACGATATGGAGTAACAATATTACCTTCAATTGTCTAGCTACCCTACATTATTCAAATATTTGATCCTTTCCATGATCCTAACCTACTTTTCAGAAATTGCCCCGCCCCCCTGCACACAATCCCTTTTTGCAACATTCCCCATTTTCTAGCAGTGCTGCACTTTTTTTCTTTTTTACAGGACTTGTGGCTTTTAAAACGAGACAATATGATGATTTATTTGATTTCAGTCATTTTAGCAAGTATCTTCATCATTCCGTTCGCAATAAAAACGTTGTCCCCTTATCTTTGGTTGGATATTCTGTATTTAAAGGATCTGCTGCGGATTTTAGTGACGTTCGTTTCAAGGAGAAGAAGGAGACCTTTCTTCTTTGTTTTGGACCGTTTCTTGGAGCAGACCGCGGCACATCCAGACAAGTCGTTCATTGTGTTTGAAAATGAACACTTCTCGTACACTTACACAGATAGAAGAAGCAATCAAACAGCCAACGCGCTTCTGGCACAGCCTGGGTATAAAGCTGGGGACACCGTGGCACTTTTCATGGGCAATGAACCCGCCTTCATGTTTACCTGGCTGGCCCTGGCTAAATTAGGCTCTCCGGTGGCTCTTCTCAATCACAACATCCGCACCAAGTCTCTGCTGCACTGCTTCAACTGCTGCAAGGCCACAGTGCTGATAGCAGCCTCAGGTATGCATCTGGTAGTGTTTTAATGTGTTAATGACAACAACTTAAGGTAGCTGTGACTTGAGCCTTGCTTTCAGACTCAATGTCAATCTTTATTCCATGGTTTAGGGTTTCATTTTGAGCCCAGTCATGCCTAAGTCCAAGCTGTTTTTAGAAGAAGAAGTTAAAAGTTGTGGAATATGTTTTTTTTGGCCATCACAGTTTAGAAAATCCATTACAGTGGGCCTATAATGACTTGATCTCATGCAGGTGATGTTTCATCAGAGAAGAAAAGGTGTTGAGGAATTATCCAGAATGCACACCCTGCCTGATTATATTAACAGCGTCATGTGGAAGGAAAGGGGGCTTAAACAAGTTGTTAAATGGGGATGGCTTACTCGGTTTATACTTAATATTGACCATTTGAATGTAAAATGATGTTAATATTGATATTTGTTGTTGTTTAAAAGAGTCATCTGTGGTCAGTGACAGTTTTTAACCAAAGCTGGGATGCTAACCACATTTATGCTCTCAAAATACGACCGTTGACATACCAAGTTTCTCTGACCAATGTCAATCTTCTCAGTCTCTGTTGTCTGCAGTCACAATTAAAGTGAAAGTCAAGGTTGAAAAGTGTTGTTTGATCATACTTAATCATACATTTTAGTGGGAAAATATCAGCATTCTGACCGGAAACTAGTATTTTCTGGTTCTGAGTATACTGTATGTTTCTTTGCAGAGCTAAAGGCAGCAGTGGAGGATGTGCTGCCCACCCTGACGGAGCAGGGCGTCACCGTGCTCCTGATGACCAAACACTGTGATTCACCTGGGATCGAGAGTTTTTCTGATAAAGTGGACGAAGCATCAGATTCCCCGCTCCCTCGATCCCTCAGATCACACATCACATTCAAAAGTCCTGCCGTTTATATTTACACCTCGGGAACAACAGGTATCTGAGTGGCGGCGTTTCATGTGATAATCTGTTCCCACAACAACTGTTCTTGAGTTTAAAGGTGTGTGCTGTCTGTGTCTTGTTGTATTTCAGGTCTCCCTAAGGCAGCTGTGGTCAATCAGAACCGCCTCTTAACAGCGTTGGCTGTTTTGGCTTCAAATGGTGTGACGTCTAGCGATGTTATCTACCTCAACCTGCCTCTGTACCACACAGCGGGATTCATTATAGGCTTTATCGGCTCCATTGAGACAGGTGAGACCATTTAAGTGAAGCAGAGAGCGCAAAACAATTTGTGAGGCTGTGTGAGCTTCCTTGTATGAATACTTATTTTACTTAGCTAACATTGAGTTCTTCAGTTGTTTCCTGTATAGTCTTTATATTTGTATTGTAGGCCAAACTGTTTCAAATTCAGACTGCAGCAAGAGGTTAAGCCACCAAAGGTTTACCCTCTAGTCACTGTTTTACGTCTATGAGTTCACGGTTACTGCAATAGGTTCCCTCTGCAAAGCATTTAAGTCTAACATATATGTACCATTCATCAAACAAATCAATTTCAAAGAAAATGGTTTGAAATCTAAAAAAGGAACTCTAGAAGAAAAGACCTGATGACTAATTTATGACAGATCTGAGCTAAATGTATCATCATACATCTTTGACATATAGTCATTGTCCTAAGAAAACCATGTGTTGCTAATTATTTTGCTAAAGAAACTATTTAAAAAAGCCATTGGATTATCTTGAATGTGTTGTCAAAAAGCTAACAACAAGTCTGAGTAAGATCATGAAGTGTGCAAACTTAAAGATACATGGTTTTCACAGGAAAACAACGATACTTAAAGGTGCACTTCACAATTCTAATGAATGCCAATACATAATCCAATTCAACACACTATTTGTTATATTTAATGAGCACCACGATTTCCTAGCTCAGCAAAAGACAGGCAAAAGACCACAGATGTTAAACAAGAAAGGCAATGGGAGTGTGAGGGAATCAAAAGAAGCTATTACTTGTAAAAAGGATCGGTATTATGTCATTCTTTAAACTTTGAACTTGTTTTATACTGCACACAAAGTGGTTCCCCTGCTCCTCCTCTTGCCTCTGGGTTTCCTTGCAAAACTAAATGAGTCCTTTGTTGCTGGAAACCAGTAATCTGACCAAACCAGATTACCTCTAATTTCTAACTGCTTCTTATTAAACAGACTAAAGTTCACACCGCTGTGTTTTTCTGGGTAAGCAGCCTGAGTTACAGAAACATATTCATGAAAATCCAACACTGTTTGAGAACAATCACCTTCCTGTTGTGCACTACATGCATTTAAATGGAATACACTTTATTATTGTTGGCATTATTTTCAGGGGGAAATATTCTAGTGGTAGACTATGGATACTGCAAGTAATACAATCGTAATGTTTACATACAACTACCTGAAATATATTGATATTAATAATAACAAATATTGATAAATATCCCTTATAGGCATTACATATTTGTAAAAGGACATCACCCGTGTCTCTACTTTCATAACTGAAAATATATTTGCCTCATCACATTTTCTTTCTTTTTTTGCTGTCTTATTTTGAAGGGTCAACTATTATTCTGAAGAGGAAGTTCTCTGCCTCTCAGTTTTGGGACGACTGTAGGAAACACAGTGTGACTGTTGTGCAGTACATAGGAGAGGTGATGCGTTACCTCTGTAGTAAACCGAAGGTAAATGCTTTTTAAAGTGAATGACGCTGTTCCCAGATCTTCAGACAGTACTATTAAACTTAGCAGTACTACAGAACAGGAAAGTAAGAATATTTGTTGCTGAAACTGCCCAGTTATTTACCTAAAGATTTGTATGGAGCTCAGTTTCACTTTTTCCCTGTTAGCCTCTGCAGTGGTGTCTTGGTCATCATGTGACATTTATAGTTCAGTTACAGTAAAGTCTGAGGTGAAACACAAACCAGGGGCGTTCCAGCAAAGCTGGCAGTGGATAAATGTCAACCTCCCTCCAAATATTTTAATTTGATTGATAATGCCTATCGAAGGAATATTCCTTTTGGACAGCATGTAATTGTACAATTTAAGGCTACTAAAACGTTTCTAATTGTTGTTTTAGTATGTGAAGGAAGTTACACGTAAACCGCCATACCTGATGCCTCATTTAAAAAATATATATGGCTACATAATGTTGACAGATTGATTGATTTATCGATCCCGCCCTTTAACCTTAATTGTATTTATTCATCAAATGGAAGTATTTTAATAGCCGCAGTGAGTACAACCCAAACAAGCTCACACAGGATATTTGGCTGTGGGACGCATGCCTCCTCTCTGCCGCCTCAACTGTTGTAAAACTCCTCGGAGCGAGACAGCTGCTGAAGCAGAGCTGAGAACCGGCTGCAACAAGCTGCCGCTAAGACAGATCCAGTCAGAGATAACTTCCCAAATCAGTACATTCCCACAGAGCATCACAGCTGGCTTACCAAAATAGAAATCGTTAAATCACAACTATCGGGTTACAACCTCCTGCGTCATTATCTGTGGGGGTTCGAACACCATGCAACTTTATGGATGCATGTCAAAATGAAATGCTGAAATATGATCAATATACATTTGTAAGAGGAGGAATGCAACATCTCCACATCTCTTATGGCGGACTCTGCTGTATTTAGGAGTACTACATTCTACCTACATGTATGGCCATTCAGAGTATCTTATTGCATCACATGAAGTGCAGTGTCAATTTACCGTGTGACCCTGTTAGAGTAGGAGGAGGTGGCCTGTCTGTATCTGGTCATCACTAGGAATAGATGCTGGCCTTTACTAAGGAAGACCATATTAAGTAACTTGGCAACCAAACATTTTACATAAGCATCATTGCTTGTGTAAACTGTTATGCAAATTATTACATACAGGCAGGGGTTAGCCATACTTGATCTGAGAGGATCCTAATGAGAGGCGTAATTCGATGACTGAAACTGTGACTGTGTGACACATATACAGTATGTTTGTTTATAAAGAAATACTTAACCCCACAATGAGTATTTGTATATCAAATAATCACACTGTGTTGACACTTAAATTCTTGAAGAACATTTTATTTTTCTTACATGCCATGCAAAAAAAATCTAAAACAGAGAAAAGTATTTATTAATTAAGGAGTAGTAGAAGTAGCATGAACATGCGGAAGGGTTTAAAATATATATATATATTTTTTTATATATATCTTTTATAGATGAGACTTGGATTATAATGCACAAGTTGTGTGAGAGATGGTAAACAGATGTGGTTTCAAAATATTTTGTTGTTAAACACAGCCGTCTTTTACTTCAAATGTTATTTCTTTGTTGACTGCGGAGGTATGCTAGAAAACATTCTTAAAAAATTGTCTTCAAGAATTATGTATCAAATCCTATATTTCTGTAGTACTGGCAACATTTGTGATCTAATGTTTTGTTTATGTGACAATGCAGAGAGAAAATGACAAGGACCATAAAGTAAAACTGGCCATTGGCAACGGTATCAGAGCAGAGGTATGGAAAGAGTTTCTCAATCGCTTCGGGAACATAGAGGTCCGCGAGTTTTACGCCTCCACCGAGGGAAATGTGGGATTTGTCAACTACGTAGGAAAAATTGGAGCTATTGGGCGAGTTAACTTTTTCCATCAGGTAAGAATAATATTGAAAAAAGCATTCAATTGTCTTTTAGCATTGTAATCTTATACAGGCAACTTAATTGTGTGGATGCAAAACACATAGGTGGCATAGAATCCCATGCTGCCAATAAATAATATGGTAAATATGTATTATTTTGCTGTCTGCGTAGAGGATGTTTGGCATATAATGAAACAGTGATGTGTTTCTTCCTGTAGAAGCTGTTTCCCTTCACTCTGATAAAGTATGACACCGAGCGAGATGAACCCATCAGAGATGATAATGGCCTCTGCGTGGAGGCACCCAAGGGTGAGAAAAAGAAACATAAAACTCAATAATAATTATGGATCTTATAGTCATATGATATCTACTGATGTAGGTGTTTAATGGACAATGGCTGTAAAAGACATGTCTCCTTTTTGTTAAGGTGAGACAGGACTGCTGGTGTCAAAGATCACAGACATCGCTCCTTTCGTCGGCTACGCCCAAAACGAAGAACAAACGGAGAGGAAGAAACTTCGTAATGTTCTCAAGAAGGGAGATCTTTACTTCAACAGTGGAGACCTCATGAGGATTGATAACGACAACTTCATCTACTTCCAGGATCGTGTAGGTGACACATTCAGGTACAGAACTCCTGAGCACCCTAATTTGATTCGTAAAGAAAAATTGTTTATGGTTTCAATACTGCAGGATCAGCAATGTAATAAAACTAAAAAGTTGAAATAAAAAGGGTTAATAGATACATTTTTTAAGAATAACAAAAGTTTATCTGCATATTGTGTGAAATGCAATATATACAGAACACATGAGGAAATCTGTGTTTTAAAGGCAATGATTAAAACAGAAAATTAAATATTGAAAGCAAGTCATTGGGAACAAATTGATTAACAAAGTCGTGTTAAAATGAATGATAATTGTAAGTAGACCTCTGGGCTCTGCAGGCACCCTATTTGACAGGATTATGAAAGCTGGGTAAAAAAAATGTTTCACTTAAAAAACACTATTTAATATAAAGTTTTAACTTTGAGCTTGCAGGTGGAAAGGTGAGAATGTAGCCACAAACGAAGTGTCTGACATTCTGACGATCAGCGATGGTCTCAAAGAAGCCAACGTGTATGGAGTCCAAGTGCCAGGTGACGGCCGTTTCCTATGCACATTTGACCTCACAGTATGTTTTAAGATCTCATGACTCCCAAATGCCAGAACATTGAAGAGAGACTGATTTGCAAATGAATTGGTAAACGAATGCTTTATCTGTTTCTATTTTGCCCGGCTATGAAGGGCATGAGGGGCGGATAGGAATGGCAGCGGTCACCATGAAGGAAGGCGCACAGTTTGATGGAAGTAGAATATTTAACCATGTGGTTAGCTACCTGCCTTCATATGCCCGACCTCGCTTCATAAGAATACAGGTACGGTTATTTCACAACTCAATTCTCAGCACTACATTTTGAGAAGAAAGATCACGTTAAGTTTGCATACATTAAAATACCTAGAAAACGGTTTTGTTCTCAAAAAAAGTAAATAACAAATATTTTGATGCAACCTTATCAATCTGGCAATACATATTCTCACTCTGTTTCGAGTGTGAAATAATCCTTCTAGGAATCTATTTTTCCAAGTTTGATCTAAATTGTTTTCTTTCTTATTATGACAAAAGAATCGTTGAAAATAAGAAGATTTTGTAAGGATAATCTTCCTTAAAAAATGTTGATCTGTAAAAAACAAATTGACCGAACAACGTCTTGGCTGTTCTTTTTTTAATTTCTTTTTTGCATGCTTTTGTAATAGTCATTTTAGCAACAAGAGTCTGACATTCACCACTAACCCTTGTTCTAAGCACGACTACAACATTCATGTTTGCTATCCCATTTGTTTCACAGATGAGCAAAACAGTTAAAAACTAAAGATGATCCTGATCTTTTTCCACATGTGTTTTAATCATAAATACAGGAGAGAAAACAGTTAAGATCACACTTACACAAATGGATCACCAGAATTTAGCTCCCTCAGTTGCCTCTCAGGGTGTCCGTACCATGTGATTAAAAGCAGATAAAGATATTTTGATACGATACCTGAATGATTGATTCATACTCTTATTCTGTCCAGAATGCCGTGGAGGTGACGGGGACATTCAAGCAGATGAAGGTGAAGTTAGTAGAGGAGAGCTTTGATCCAGGATGTATCCAGGACCCTCTTTACATCCTTGACAATGAAGAGAAGAGTTACATACCGCTGACAGCTCAGGTCTACAGCTCCATCATATCAGGAAACATCAAACTATGAGAACGCTCTCTGTGTCCACTAACTGCCGGCTTCTCAGTCTGGCATAAACCTCTTTTTTAAAAGCAGTAGATGGATAATCAGTAGTGTAAGATTTGTTTTTAAGGATCCATTTTAGGGGCTGGAGTCGGCCTGTAAGGGAGGGAGTGAGTTTTATAATACATTTGTTGACAAGTGATGATATATATATATATATATATATATTATTTTACAAGCTGGTTTACTGCTTTCAAGTATGAAGACTGCTGCTTTGACTTCATTCAGTGTTAACATGGTGTTGAGAAATGTTGCTGTATATTTGGTTAAACAGTGAAAACAAACTCGTTAGAGGCTATAGGACTGTCTCTCATAGGTAGATATTTATGTGCCTATATATTTTAATATGAATTACTTTGATTCTTACTATACAGCCAGAAATAATGTTCATATGCACTTTTGCTCAGGTTTTACTCATCATAACTAAACAACACAAAGATAAATCTCAGTGGTGACATAGAAAAACCACAAGGCGGAGACAAATGCAAACTCTGTGCTCAGTGTAGTGGGGGTATACAGTACAATATTCACTTTATATAAAATAACATGGACAGTGCACTCAAATGTCCCCCAGATGTAATTGTTGAACATCTTATCATTCCAAAAACACGAAGATTAATCTGTGTCTAAAATATCACTGGATGCTCAACCACTACAGTTTATTTTAGGTGGAATAACTAAAGGATCATGATAAACAGAGGTACACAGAATACAGACTTCGCTGTCTAATTTTTTTCTTCATATATGCTCTCTGTGAACATATATTGATCTTCATGGTATATCTGTTAACCCCTCCATAAAAGTGAATGACTAGAAAACAAAGGTATGCATTTCTTTCAGGGAGAACAAGTCCTGCAGGTACAGCTCGTACTTTCAATATTTATACACTATAATCAGTTCCATGCCAATTTTAACCAAATCTAGCCTACCAAAATGTAAATCACCAGAATAGACTTTTCTTTTGTTGGAGTAGTGTGAGTTTTGCACCCAACCAACCTGTCGTCACAAATACATGTTTTTCATGTTCCATTATTCTTTTTTGGTCCTGTTCATGATAGTGCAAAATATGGCCCTTAATAAAAACATAAATCAATCAATCAATGTTTATTTATATAGCCCAATATCACAAATGTTACATTTGTCTCAGTGGACTTCACAGTTTGTACAGAATATCAGTATGACAATACGACATCCTCTGTCCTTAGACCCTCACATCGTACAAGGAAAAACTTCCAGAGAAAACCCCACAGTTTAAAGGGGGAAATGGGAGAAACCTCAGGGAGAGCAACAGAGGAGGGATCCCTCTCCCAGGACGGACAGATGTGCAATAGATGCCAGTAAATCGAAGAGATAATACATTTTACAGCGTAGGTAGACCAAATGTTTGGAAATGCATGTGTGTATATATATATATTCATATATATATATGAATAAAAGCTCTTTCAATAAAGGTTACATGTCAGTTATGATAAGTTTAAAAAGTGTCACTCACCGTTTTTACTCTATAATTTATGTTGAAATAACATGACTTAATGATGACACATCATCAGCCCAGGCTTGTAAGGTAAGTAACAGGCATAAACCTTAGAAACCATGCTGTTTTTAAATTTGACAAAAGGTCATTCTAGGGTCATTTGGACAGAACAATTTTGACTTATGTTATTTTTTACTGAACATCTGACAAACACATTCTATATCAGGGTTCACTTTGTTCCCAACTAGTTGCTGATCCTAAGAGTGAACCATTATTGGCAACAATACTTTGGAAACCAATACTCTGAAGGTCATTTTGTTCCACAGCAGAATGATTACACAATAAACTGATTTGAGGAGGGAGGAGCAGTAAACGCATACAAAAAATACTATTTAAATCTGATTTCGACATCTGCGGAGGGAGAAGTGTTTTCCACCCATGAAGCCTTCAGTTACTCCCCTAGTAAACATTGGTCAAAGTTCGGTGCGTCGACTCAGCAAAGGTCTGACTCCATTCAGTTTTTGTGTTGTGTGCTGCTGAGAGTTTAAACTCTTAATACAGCCAGACTGACATTTTTGTTCCGACTAACAATGATAACATATATTTTATACACGGCTCTGGCAGGTTTGGCACTTTTGGTGTTATTGCTTCGCCTGAAAACTCGTTATTTTTTTCAAGATTTGAGTTTCGCCATTTCTTCAATTAAAATTGCTATAATCCTTAACAAAATTAAGAAGCGGAAACCGTTTTACAGTATGCTGGACGGTTTTCTGGACAAAGTGGCGAAACATCCGCATAAGAAGTTCATTATTTTCGAGGAAAGCTCGTACACCTACAGCCAAGCCGACAAAGAGAGCAACAAAGTGGCGCGAGCGCTGTCCACACACGCCGGCCTGAAGGAGGGGGATACGGTGGCCCTCTTCCTGGGAAATGAGCCTCACTTTGTGTGGCTCTGGCTCGCTCTTACCAAGTTGGGATGCATATCTTCTTTACTGAACTGCAACATCAGATCCAAGTCTCTGGTGCACTGCTTCTCCTGCTGTGACGCCAAGTTCCTGGTGGCTGGTGCCGGTAAGCTGATTTCGGGTTTACTGCATTTATTTGTGATTCCATACTTCCCAATCTTAATAATTTGTGTTAAAACGTGTACACTTACAAGAGACTACCAACAATATTACTTTAAAAAAAAAAAAAATTCTGTGCATGGTGTATACGTTTATCCAGAGATATTGTGGATATTTAAAGGGATGATGCTGATATTTGGGACCCTAATTGAATTGAATTATTTAAAAAAGTAATCCATAACACAAAAATAACAATTTTTTTTTTTTTTTTTTATAACAGTCTTGGATATTACAAAGATTAGCAGCAAAATTGATTTTTTTGCATTATTAGTTTTTGCACAAAATCAGATTGCACAAAAAAGTTACATATTAGTCATTCGGGACAAAAATGTCCACTTCCAAAAACTGCTCTAAAATGACAACAGATTAATATTTATTTTTACTTTTTGGGCTTAAATCTTTCAATCAACTTCAGTCCTGATCAAAAATACCAAATGTTAAATTATGTTCAGGATTTTAACCCTTGAACTGCCAGTTTGAAAACATGAATTTGCATTTTCTATGAAAAACATGCAAAAAAAGGCAGTTATTTTCCATATAATGAATGTTGGGGGGGTCGGCTTTTTTTTTTTATCACAGTCTTGGATATGTCAAAGATTAGCAACAACATTTATTTTGGTGGATTATTAGTTTTTGCACAGAATCAGATTAAANACGCAGTGTCAGAAAATAAAACCTTTTCTCTTTTCCTCCGTACCCAAATCTTTTAAAAATGGGGGTACATCGAGCGGATACAGATTTGCTGCCGATATGACGTCTCATATCGGCAGCAAATCTGTATCCGCTCGATGTACCCCCATTTTTAAAAGATTTGGGTACGGAGGAAAAGAGAAAAGGTTTTATTTTCTGACACTGCGTGAGTTCCCCGACACACTGGGGACATATATTTATGTATAAAAGATATCAAAAAGTGCATTTTGCGTGATAGGTCCTCTTTAAATTATTTTACATTATCCCTGTTGAACTGACTTATAAATGATCAGTTCATTAAAATATAGAAAAGCAACGTGTTAGCACTCTCCTCTGAAGTGAACATTGTGTAAATCCGGACAAAGGACCTATTATGCAAAATCCACTTTTCCATGTCTTTTATACATAAACATGTGTCTCCTCTGTGTAAAGAGATTCTGAAAGTTTCAGGAAAAAAGATTCGCTCACTTTTAGTCCTGATCCATTTATATAAAAACCTGTCTGAAAATGAGCTGATCAGATTTTTGCCACTTTATGATGTCATAACGATATTTTGGCTTACGTAACCATTAGCCAATAAACAACCAAGGTAACCCCCCCACCTTATCAGCTGAATCTCCTCCTAGAGCAAATATATCTCAGAGGGGCGTGGGGAGTGGCACCTTATTTTCATCTAAAGTAACAGACAGAGAATCAGCACTTTTGAAACAGAGGGGTTTATGGGATGCTACAATGCATGATCTGTTTGGTATTTCGAGCCAAACAGTATAGTAGGGACCTAATAGCTTGTTTATGTCTTTATTTTATATTTTGATAAGAAATGTATGCTACAACAAACTGCTATCTGACATTCTTGTATCATATTGTATTTTTCTTGGTTTATACTGTATTATATTCATATACAATAATATTGGGTTTCTTGGTATTATTTAATTTGTTTACTGTGATAAAAATACACTAAACTACACAAAAACAGGAATCTAATAAAGTAAAACTACCAATACTACTGCCCCATAATAGATTTAAGAAAATATGTCTCTCACAATCTCAATTAGATTCAAGCATAATGAGTTCTAGGGTTAAATGTGGGGATTAAATATACTGTATATCATAAAAGTGTTCATATTTTTGTGTCTCTTCCCTTGTATTGCTATAGTAGTTTAGGAAATAAAGAGAAATTATGTGACAGTTGCTGAGGCTGCCATGCAGGTGAACACGAATACTGTCATGAAATGTGTCTTCAAACATGGAAGTGCTATACAGCAGTAAAATACAGACAATAGAGAGAAAAAAACAAGTCGATTAGTTGATTAGTCAGAGAGACAATTGATCATACACTGTGTACACATTGTAGCATTGAGATATTTTTTAAGCAAAAACCTTAAAAAGTCTTAAATCAGCTTCTATGTTGTGGGGATTTGCTGCTTTTCTTGATGTTATGTTAGTAAACCAAATGCTTTTGGATTGTGGAGAGTTGGTTGGAAAAAAACGAATTTGAAAGCAAAACAAACAGACACAATTAATAAACAAACATTGATAAAATGGACACTAAACCTAAAATGAGTGTAAAACATCTTCATCTTACATTAACTCATAACTTTAGCATTCATATAAATTGCATAATATTGATACAATTTACTTTGAAACATTCAATCTCCTTTGTTCCAAACACTTCACCACACCTATAATTTTGTATCTTTTTATAATTATTTATTTAGTAAATGTATTTTTAAATTATAATTCTAAGCAATTACCAGTATTTTCTCTGCCTTTTTTTAAATGATTGTGCTACCAGATATCAAGTCAAATTTCTATTTGGAAAAAATCACTATCATTACACAGTTAATTTATAAAAGTGTCTGTATTTTTCACTTTTTCTTTTTTAAATAATGTGTCAATAAAGGTTTAATTTTGGCACAGTTGGCATTCCATAGGTTTCACCGTCGCGATTTTTAAAGCGACCCCCGCTGTAAATTACACTAATGTTGCAGTGATATGACCGTAAAAAACACACAAAAAGCATCTTTCGCCCGCTATGCTTGTGCAATCCTTAGAAAATGTTCATACAGTTCAGCTTACCTTCAGCCAGCTCCGTGTTCGTCTGTGTGAGCCCTTTTCCTGCTTTCAAAGTTCCCACGGAAAGCGGAGGACCACCCAGCGGCGCAGAGCACGACGCCGATTAGCTGCGCGGAGCTCATTTGCATTAACGTCAGTAAAGGCTGTAGGTCAATCCTTGCGGGTGCTTTTATTGGATGTGCCGCTGTCAAGCAGTGCTGAAGAATTGGAAGGGCAAACGCCAGAAAAGGCAGAGAAAAGACTAACACAAAATCAGCATTATGTAGCTCGGTCCTGCCTTATCTTCGCTCTGTTTCACCGTGAATCATCCTGCCGTGCCAGATTTCAGATCCGAAACTTGTGGACACGGATCGGTCTTGTTTTTTGTTTTTTTTTGGTCTGTTTTTTTTGTTGTTGAAGATTCTGTGTCTATCAAACGGTTGCATTCTCCAGAGGTGGTACGTGGTATCTGACAACCTCTACATCCTTTTATTCCTACAAGAATGAGAGAAAACCGTGGAGCCCGGTGACAGTGTAGCCAGCTGCACCCGGGTTTGGACCTCCTAAATCAGGCGGATCATCCTCAACCGGGCAGCGGATGCCTGAATGGATATTTGCGAGCCATCCAGCAAGATTTCCCCGTTTCCTAAATTGGTGAATGTGTGCTGATGGAAGGAGTGTTCTGTCGGACTACATTATGGCTTTATGTTTTACGGAGGGTGTTTGACATCGGAGCGACTGGCTAGAATAACACCCTGCAGTGTGAACATTTCAGCCTGTTGATGATGAACCGCGCAGGACTGGGGCAAAGTGTCGTGAGAACCAGTTTATGGCCCGTGTCTTGAGCTGAAGTGGACATCCAGATTGTTTGAGAGAGACAGAAATAGAGGAAAAAGCGTCATTTTTGATGGCTCCGGGGTGTGGGAGGACGACTACACATGAAACATTGGACACCCATAATGGATAAAACTATTGCATGAAGCTGGCGTGGGGACTGCATGGTGTGTTTTTCAGGCCTAGCCTACTTGATAACAGTGAAGTTAGGGGGAAATGAGAAAATGGTGATGTGGTACGAAGAAGGCGAGAATAGGAGCCCGAGTGAGGGATCCAAATCGTCCATGGGGATCTGAGGAGCCCAGCTGAAGAATAACGGAATCCAAGTTTTCGAGGACAGCTGCTTTGATTAAAGACCTCCAATTAACTTCATGTGAAAAAGAGAGGGAGGAAATCAGCTTCCTGGTCGGGGGGTGGGGGATAGAGAGATTTTATTCATGCCTTGTGTTGGAGCAATTGGAGAACCGACTTTGCTGTGGCCTAGATGATACATATATATATATATATATATAGATATATCTATATATATATATATGTATTTATATATATTTAACAAAAAGACAGACCTTAGAAGGAAAAGTGGAC